>NW_005842512.1:712171-763634 GCF_000455745.1 Alligator sinensis | reverse complement strand
CTCACATGTCCAGAAGTTAATGGCTCGCTGGATGAGGTCCTGCGGCATGTGAAGAGGAGGAGGAACAAGTAGGAGGATGAACTTCAAGCAGAGGCAAGGGCAGAAATCAGTGAAAAACACATACAAACATGCTCTTAACTATGCCACGAGGGTAAAAGAAGCTGCTGTTTCTATTTCCTTGACACCCGCTCGCAGAAAGGGTGAAGATGGAGGTGTAGTTTAATATACTTCTCTGGAGGCTGAGTAGAAGAGGGACATTTTGCAAACATCTTTGCTTTATGAGCCCGGAGTCGTGGCTTCGGGTCCCATGAGCTGAACACGGGCTGCAGCTGAGATGTTCCCTCCTTGTCAGGAGAGAGGGGAAGAAGAGGATGGGCAGAACTGGAGCCTGGCTCTGCTCTCCTGACATGTCCACACATGGCTCTGGCTGCAGGCAGGCAGGCAGGCAGGCAAACACGTATGCCGCAGCATCGTCGGAGCTGGAACAACCAGCTCCCAGAGCGCAGCCGGGGAGCACCGTTTCACAGACATCTCCAAGGCATGGTGCTTAACACACTGCCCTGGTCCCACAGGGCTGAAAGGCTCGGGCTGTCTCCAGTTAAACACAGGGGCCATGTGCTGCCCTGTGCAGGAGTGAGCTCTAGTAGCACAGACCAGCTGCAAACCCAGCTCAACCAGCCAAGGCAGGTTTCTGGCAGCCTTTCATCACTGAACTGGCAACTCGCGTGTGCCCCAGACTCACGTGGACTGGGTGGATCGTGGAAAAGTAACCGAGAGAGCGAGGCAGACAGAGGATTAGATTTTTCCAGGATATTTAGAACTACTGAATCACAGAGCAAGACACATCTAGTCCAACCCCCTGCTCAAGGCAGGATCATCTCTATCCAAACCATCTCATGCCAGTGTTTGTCTAAGCTATTCATAAAAACTACACAATCAACCCCCGCTGCACAATTTCAAGGCACATTGACCAAAGACATCAAGAGCCCCCAGTAAAGCTCAAGGTAAAGCCAGGGGATGAAGGCTGTTAGGTCCTGCCACTAAAAAGGGTGTTAAAATGCACTCAAGGGATCCAAGAAGAGGGCTGTGTCCCCCAATACAGAGGAAGGCAAAACTCCCCCAGTCCATCCCAGTCTGACCATGGGGTGAAATTCCTTCCTGATCCCAAATGTGGAAATCAGTCTGACCTGGGGGGCAGCAAGCATAACTCTATTTTAAGTGCCTAAGGGTGAAAATCAGTCTCATGTGAGGATTTTCAAAGCACTTAAGTGATTTCACCTTGGGAAAAAAAACCCGCAGCATCCTTATAGGCTCAGCAGTGCTATGTTGGCTAGCACTATGGAAGAAAGAGACTTGGGGGTCATCATTGACCACAAGATGAACATGAGCCTGCAGTGCGATGCTGCAGCTAGTAAAGCAACCAAAATGCTGGTTTGCATCCATAGATGCTTCTCAAGCAAATCCCGGGACGTCATTCTCCCCCTGTACTCGGCCTTAGTGAGGCCGCAGCTGGAGTACTGTGTCCAGTTTTGGGCTCCACAATTCAAAAAGGATGTGGAGAAGCTTGAGAGAGTCCAGAGAAGAGCCACGTGCATGATCAGAGGTCAGGGAAGCAGACCCTACGATGACAGGCTGAGAGCCCTGGGGCTCTTTAGCCTGGAAAAGCGCAGGCTCAGGGGTGATCTGATGGCCACCTACAAGTTTATCAGGGGTGACCACCAGCATCTGGGGGAACGTTTGTTCACCAGAGCGCCCCAAGGGATGACGAGGTCAAATGGTCACAAACTACTACAAGATCGTTTCAGGCTGGACATAAGGAAGAATTTCTTTACTGTCCGAGCCCCCAAGGTCTGGAACAGCCTGCCACCGGAGGTGGTTCAAGCGCCTTCATTGAACACCTTCAAGATGAAACTGAATGCTCATCTTGCTGGGATCCTATGACCCCAGCTGACTTCCTGCCCTTTGGGCGGGGGGCTGGACTCGATGATCTTCTGAGGTCCCTTCCAGCCCTGATGTCTATGAAATCTATGAAACTTGGTTCCACTGTGCATATGCCGTACAGTGTATACTTTAATTACAAAATTGTGTACCTTTTTCACAAAGACCCCCTCTGTATGATTCAGGGCACAGGATGGCAGGGTGGTGGGGATGAATAAGTATTAAATAGTGAACTCTTCTTAGGAGGAGCCTTGATTCATTTGTTGAAGAAGTTAGAAAGTATGCAGTGAGAGGCAAGGGAAGACAGAAAAAAAAAAAAGAACATTCCCATGATGAAGGCAGTTGAATGGGGCTGCTAGACGATACCTACCTGATATAGGGCAGGACACTTAAAGGAAATGCTTCACTGGGATCTCTGGGGGTGTTCTCATGATTTGGTACCTGACTTGAGACCCTGGGTTATGATGTACGGAGCACTCTGAGCTGCACCTGAAGTCAGCGGGAACTGTGCTTGGACCATATAAAGGGCCATATACTGCTAGATACTAGCAAAAATCTGGTCCTAGGCATCTCAGATTGGGCATCCAAAATGGGCAAATGCATCTGACATTAATTTTTATATGGCTAAACTCCCATCTGTAAAATAGGACTAATACCACCCTTTCTTCTGTCATGGATACTGTGAAATATATTCACTAATGTTTGTGAAGTGCTCATATACTACACTTAGAACACCAAATTAAAACTCATGAGGAAATTTATAACTGACTCCACAGGGCAAGGTTTTAACAGTGTGAAGTAAGAGACATAATGGACAAACACTGGACAACCAGGAAAAAAGAAAATATTGCAGAGCTGCTCATTAAGTGAATGCTGTCCACCTCTGAGACAGGGGTCCTTTGGAAAAAGTAGTCTGTGGCCAGGTAACTAAAGAATGCTGTATTAGCCTACAATAGTAGGCTTAGCAGGATTTGATTTTTATCAGTAAACGTTGATAAACATCAATATCACCTCACCCTCACAGACCCTCATCAGATTTAATAATCAAAATTTATAGAAAAGGGACATAAAAATGACAGCTGATGGAGTGTGTGACACCAGGGGGAGTGGTCCTATAGAACAGCTGACTGTAGTTGGGACTACAACCCCCAGGAACCCCAGGGGACAGGGAACAAAGCAAGAGGAAGTGACAAAGTGGAGGAGGGAAGCTACGGGTGAGCAGAGCCAGGACTGATGGCAGCTCTGCTGCTCATCTGACGACAGTCCTACAGTAGTTACGTTTGTCATGAATAAATTGTCTTTCCCCCCACATCCCTAATTTTGTGTAATCCTGAAAATTTTAACTGAAAAAAAGTGAAATAAATGCTAAAAAATAAACATTGGTAGTATCCATTGAAATTATTAAAAAATAAAAATCGAATTCTGCCAAGCCTACTATTGTAATGCATATAGACCAAAGGGCTGAATTGGAGTTGTAAGGGCACCCTTAATTATGGTACTTTTTATGTTTGAATGCTTGCCTTTGCAACCTCACTAATATTGTTTAATGTCGTTTGGTGTGTTATATTTTATGTTCTGCCACAGTGTATCATACCTCCCTCTGACTCAGCTTCCCTTTCTGTGAAATGAGGATTATGAATCTTACCCCTTCCTTTCCAAGAATATGATGAATCAGTTTCACTTAATAGAAGAGCTATGAGACTATACAGGTCATCTGCAGCTTATCAAATAAAAAAGGATTTCCAATAGTACATTCCCCTCTGCCTTTCGGTATACAATAAAGTGTTGAAAATCATATTTAAAATGTCAGTGGTACTACTTGAGCAGAGGATGAACTGAATGTTCTGAGAGGTTTTCCTTTTCTTATTTCTGTGCTTCTGGCAGTGTATGTTTCTTCTTGAAACAGGAGTATGAGTAGCAGAATATGTAGCAGAGGAAAAAAGGTTTTAAAAGAAGGAGCATAAAGAATCTGGGACCCTGAAAAATCAGTTAACCTGTGGCATCTTAACTGTGTACACAGAGCTCCCTTATTTCTACTATTTCCCTTCTGTCATGCTGGGTGTAACTTTTGAATCTTCTGGGCTAGTTCTTAGGAGTTTACCATTTGATTCCAAATTTGTATTCTGCAAAGTGTTTGTCCTGTCTGGTTATCCTTGAGGCCAACAGCGAATATGAGTTCTCTGCTGCTCACTGATGTCTATGTTGTTTTCCTTTCTGTAGGATGGAGGCTGCAGCTGTCCAGGAGATGTCGCCAAAGCTTTTGGTAAGTATGGTCTGTGGTCAGGTTTTGAGAAATTGAGTCATTCCTGATATAACTCCACTGCAGTCAGAGTGTTGCCAAATCTGACAGAGGTAGCACTTTGCTGTGTTTTTTTTTTTTTTTTTTGAATATGCCATGCACTGGGCATCATCAGAGTGTAAGGACCTTCCATTCTGCCCACCTGCTTACTGTTCTGAATGGGCAAAGAAAATTGGTGGCCCTATGTGTGTCCAATAAGACTGTGATCGTGAACACAGCTAGTGCCCTAGAAAAGTTGTTGGCGTGTCAGCTGCCCAGCCGAAGAGCTAGGATATTATGAATACCAGGACTCAGAAATCATAGAGAAGTAGGGCTGGAAGGGATCTCCAGTGGTCATATAGTCCAACTCCCTGCCTGAGACAGGATCATCCCTATCCAAGCCGTCCTATACAAATTCATAAGCTAACCTCTTAGTAAAACTGCCGTCAACCCTGAAACAAGATGTAACAGCCTAGCCTAACCCTGCCACAGGTAAAGCAGGGGAATCATGGCAACCAAAATCCTCCTTGTGTAAAAGGTTTAATACATGCTTAAGAGATCCCAGATAGAGAGCCATGGGTGACTGGTGCCTCCTGAGTCAGGGGGGTATTTGTCCCCCCAGCAGCCTATCAGCAACGGGGAGGGGGTGTCCCCCCTGCGGCCAATCCCACCGACTTGCAAGTGGCAGAAGCGCACTGCTGGCACTTCCAGATGAGCACAGTCGGCTGTGGGGGAACCATGGGGATTGCTTCTCTTGGCACCGTACTCCCCGGCTGGCGCTCTCAGGGTGGGCACCAGCGCTCTCGGCTGCTCCCCTGCCTGAGAGAGCTGGCTATCAGGGGGTGCACCAGTGCTGTCAGGGGGTGCACCCCCTATGTGTCACCCCTGTAGAGAGCCATGCCCCCTTCTGCAGAGAAAGGCAAAATCCCCCACACAGTCTATACCAATCTGACCATGGGGTAAAATTCCTTCCACTCACCGCAAATATGGTGATCAGTCTGACCCTGAGCAGAGGGGCAAGACCCTCTACCCACGAATTTCCAGCTTTAAGTCACAGGAGGAGCACTGGCACACCCCAGTCAAAATCCCCAGCCTCGGCTTCAGCTAACATCCAGTGCCTCTCAGGAAGGCTTTAACACACAAGCAAAAAAACCCTCTGACATGTAGCAGAAAGCTTGGGGTGGGAGGGGGAATTCCCTCCCAGCCCAGTGTGGCAACCAGCAAAACTCAGAAGCATAGGAAATACCCATAGTAGAACATGGGCATAGCTACACATACATCATCCCTGACCAGTGGCTGTCCAACCTCTTCTTGAATACTGTCAGTGTTGGAGAGTCCACAGCTTTCCTAGGCAGTCTGTTTCACTGCCTCACTGTTTTAACAGCGAATAATTTTTTCATGATATCCAATCTAACTCTTCTTTGCTGCAACATTAAGCCATTCGTCCAGGTTAATAGTAAAGAGACAGATTTTGTTCTCACTTATGTGGTTTCAGCGTAGGTATTCTGAGTTTGTACTGGTGGGGCTGAGAGTGTACTTTGGCCTCAGGTATTTTCTGTAGTTCATGAATGTGCTTGGGGACCTGGTTGCCACTGGTTTATGTCAGAGCTGGGAAGTCCTGTTTTGATGGGGCTGAGTGCATTGTACTGGTAGGCTAAAGAGACCTAGAAATATCCTTGAAGACCATGGCAATGTCAGGATGCAAGAGGACAGTATAGAACCACTTTGTTCTGTCAGTATTGTGCTGTGCGGGCTATGGCACTGCAGAGCCACATATTTCTCTCACAAGAAGCCTTTGAAGGATATAAACCAGAGATGGGCTCATGACCACCAACTCTAAACTGCCGTACCTGAACTCTGTGTACCTGCAAGGGGGTCAAAATCTAAATCTGGCACCCAGCCTCGAAAATGGTTGGTGTAGACCAAATATATGGAGAGATTAAAGTGGGACTTGTGATTTGGCATGCCATGGTTATAGAGCAGCCATGAGCAGCCAGGCCAAGCATGACCGCTCTTTGCCACCAGTTGAACACAGTCTACTTGCCACTTACAATCCTGAGAAACGTCATAGAAGCCTTAGAACAACATGATGCATGGGCGCATCCAGGAGTTTTAAAAAAGGGGGTGTTGAAGCAGTGACCCTCGGGGGTGGTGGCATTCTCCCACTCGGCTTTTTCCCCTCACTGTGGTAGGCAGACTACACCACAGAAACAGTAGCAGGGGACTTTTTTTTAAGTCTCCAAAGCCTATTAGCATCCCCTTCTTCCTGGTTTCAGCACCCTTCCCCTTCCTGCTCAGCAGCACCTCCCTTCCCATTACCCTCTCACCCTCTCTACTTAAGCCCAATGCTAATGTTCCTTCTGTACAGAGGGCAGAGATGGGGTGGAGTGATGGCTCTGGGATTCATCATCAGCCTTGAGATGGCAAGTGAAACCCTGAGAGCAAAAAGGATCCTATTTGTTGATCTTAAAACCTATTCAAATAGTCTGGCTTGCTGTTTGTCAGACACTGGGTAAGCATTCATTTTAGTAAAAGTTCTCACAACTTCATCTTAGTAAAGGTTCTTACAAGTGGTGTGTTTTCCCTTGCCTAACAAAGGGACTTCTGAATAGAAACCCAGTGCAACAACAAAAAACCCGTTTTGTAGTCAGTCACCAGCACCTCTGATCTTTGCAGCAAAGGGACTTCTCTGGTGATGCAGATAAAGGGTGAGCAGCCTCCTCTGTCTTCATGCACAAACAGCAATCACCATTGCAACCCCAGAGCAAGGCAGAAAGTAGTGGAAGGCTTTGGAAAAGTGGGGCTGCTGGGCGGGGAGACTGGAATTCCAGTCTTTCACAGCTATGGGCAGGGATGCTAAAATCTTGCCCAGTCCTCGTGGCAGACTGTGTTCTCCAGCAAGGCTTGCAAAAAGGTGCTCAAGTGGGAAAATTTACATTCCTGTCATTTGCAACCATGCCCCACTCCCTGTCTCCTGTACCCCTCCAATTGTGTTGCTTTTTAACACGTGTGGGGATTGAGCAAGTACTGGAGTCTCAGTTCCACCGGAAATTCTGCAATTTGGAAATGTGGTTTTGTTCTGAATCAGAAAATTAGGGTTGGAAAGTACCTCAGGAGGTGATCTAGTTCAACCGCCTGCTCAAAGCAGGACAATCCCCAACTAGATCATCCCAGCCAAGGCTTTGTTGAGTCAGGCCTTAAAAATCTCCAAGGATGGAGATTCTACCACCTCCCTAGGTACCCTGTTCCAGTGCTTCACCATCTTCCTAGTGAGAGTTTTTCCTAATATCCAACCCTAAACCTCCCTTGCTGCAACTTGAGACCATTGCTCCTTGTTCTGTCATCTGTCACCACTGAAAATAGTCTAGCTCCATCCTCTTTGGAACTACCCTTCTGGTAGTTAAAGGCTGCTGTCAAATTCCCCCTCAGTCTTTTCTTCTCCAAATTAAATAAAACCCAGTTCCTCAGCCTCTCCTCATAAGTCATATGTGCCAGCCCCTGAACCATTTTTCTTGTGCTCCACTGGACTCTTTCCAACTTGTCCACATCCTTTCTGTAGTGGAAGTCCCACAGCTAGACACAGTATTCCAGATGTGGCCTCACCCGTGCAGAATAGAGGGGAATAATTACTTCCCTCGATCTGCTGGCAATGCTTCTACAAATGCAGCCCAGTATGCTGTTAGCCTTCTTGGCAACACGGGCACGCTCCTGACTCATATGCATCTTATTGTCCACTCCTAACTTGCAGGTCCTTTTCTGCAGAGCTACTGCTTAGCCAGTCAGTCCCCAGGCTGTAGCGAATCTGAGATTGGATCCAGGGCCCTGACAAAGTTAGGATCTGACAGCCCAGGGGCTGGGGGACCCATCCCTTGTGTGGGGGACCAGAAAGTAGCACTAGTAAGCCTGAGAATTTGGAGTGCCAAAAGACTTCTGGCGGTGTCACCTTTGATTTATTTTGAGGAGCCCTGTGGATGGATCATATCCAGGCTCCTGTGTAATCCTAATCCACCCATGAAAGAGATGATTAATAGCATTTTCAAGGTGGTGTTTGCTGCAAAGCTGATGCAAGGTTATATAGGGTAACCAGAAGCACAGCAACCAGTGACCTAGAATGACTGCACTGGAGAATGGGCATTAATCCCATTTTTGGTAGGTTAGTAATGATATCAGATTAGTTTCCAAATAGGCTTTTACATCTCACTGACATCTGAAACAACAAAACCCTAGGACAACCTGTCAGCATGCTGGAATGATAGGAGATCCTGAATGGGTACCTACTAATAGATATTGCATATGGTGCAGTGACACTAGTTTGGGATAGCAATATGGCATGAAGGGAATTGTTTTCTGTCCCTTTAATATGAACACACTGTTCCTTCCAAATGACAACAGGGCAATGGGAACGGAGGCTATACAAGAGCAGCCAGGTTCCGTGTTACTGTTTGTTGCTACTCTGGAGGTAGATTCAGCTTTATCATAGCTATTAGAAATGAAGGCAAGGTAGATTTACACCTGATTTAGTTAGTTTGTAAGGTGCCTGCCTTCTGCCTGACTTCAGACTAACACAGCTAACTACCTGTCTCTATCAGAAATTAATCCAAATTTAGCCACTTGTATCATGTTCCAGATGAAAACATGCCTACATTCAGGTTGGTTCCTGGAGCTTGGGTCGCTTTATGATGCAAATAGGGGGAAGCTGTCAAGCTCATGGAAGGACTTTCCCAAGTCTTAGGGACTCGTGGCTCAGTACATTACCATATTTTCTTGCATACCCCCTGCCCCACAAAATAAGACATACTTTGTTGTGGGAAGGCTGAATGACAAAAAAAAAAATCTTTCCAGTCATGCCTGAAAGTTGACTCCAGGGGATCCTGACCTTAGTGGTTGTATCTGTGGGAGGGTTAATGCTGTAGCTCTGATCCTGAAGTATGAATGCCAAACCCTCCTCGCTTGAGGCTGGCAGAGAGTGAAACACCGCAGCCATCTTACAGCAGTGTTTCCCTGCTTCTATTACAGCATAGAAAAGTCAAATTTCCCGCTTAAGACATGAACCTCAATTTGGAAGGCAGGCTTCTACGAAAGAGGTGCATGTGGTATTTTGGTAATTGTATTAGTTTGGCTCCTAACAGAGAGGGAGCCACAAAAGTCATATCTGGACTGGAACTTTACCAAAGTTTGGACGTGTTCCAGTTAGGTTCATCTCCAATTTCCATGGAATAAGGCTCCACATCAGTTGCAGGAGGAAGGTAGGGCAGGATGGCACCTTGGAGACTGACTGGTACAAAGAGGCAGGAGCTTTTGTAGGCAACAGTCTGCAACATCAGATGCTAGGAATGGACAGGACACGGGGAAAAAAAAACAATTGTGCAGTCCTGGGCAGGAATTATCCATAAGGGGAGAGGGATGTTTCTACCTATAACTGAGTTGTGTCACACAGAAGCAGCCATGCTCTGGACTGCAGAACATTTTGTTTCAGGGATGGGCCACAACAGGCTCAGAAAACTGCAAGAGCTGAATCTATTTGTGGGCCACAACAGGCTCAGAAAACTGCAAGAGGTGCATCTATTTTCAGATTCAAAAAACATATACTTCTGTTTAAAAAAAAAAAAAAAGAAGCATTTCATTTTCTTGGACCTCTGCACATCCTGGTTTCAACCACAAGAAAAAAAAAACAAGTGTCATGGCACAGGTGTCCACGCAGTCTCTCCATCCCACACAGAAATACCAGAAAACTTCTGAGAAATTCTAGTGTGATTCCCAAATGCATTCAAGAACACAGCTTGGGGGCCTCAGCTTATTCCCACAGACTACAGCAAAGTCGCCCTTATGATATGCGAACCAGTGAGGAATGGATGAGGTGGATAACCATCTCGATACTTATTATTTTATCTCATTTGATGGTAGTCTTTGTGAATCCCAGTGGAAGTTAAGAACCCACCATACAAACAGGACAAAAAGGCAGTACCTGCCCTAGAGTTCTTGCAAATAAGTCATCTTAGCCAAAAGCAAACTCATTGCAAACCTTTTCGGGTTTACCCCTCATGGCAGCAAATTACCATAAGACTGGTGTGGTGGTGGGGAGGAGAACACCCATCCAGGACTGTCGTGCTTTACACTTGAAAAATCTGCTTACAGTTTAAATAAGGGTAAGAATTCCCTTCTTCCAACCTTGCCAACATGCCTTCCAGTTCATATGGAAAGCTTTTGGGAGCTGTGTTATGTGTTTCTACTATACCTAGCATAATGACATGTTAATTTGTGACAGGTCCCTTAGTCACAATGGCAACAATAATAAATAATAAACCCTGTCCTGAGGCACTCAGGGTTAAAAGTCCTTTTGGCTTGCCTAGATGTTATTTTTGCATTGTCTTTTACACTCCTCTCCCATGCAACCTCCTTACCTCATGTTCTCTCCTCATCTCAGGAGCTGGTGCAGATTTTGTCATGCTTGGGGGGATGTTTGCAGGCCATGATCAATGTGCTGGAGAGATCATGGAAAAAAATGGAAGGAAGGTGAAGCTGTTCTATGGGATGAGCTCTGGTACAGCTATGAAGAAGCATTCAGGAGGAGTTGCTGAATACAGGTATGAGTTACACTCAGTTTGCTATGAATCCAAACTACCAAATTCATATCTGGAGTTGAACTTTTCAAATTGCCTCCCCATTACCACCTGGGCCATCTTCCAGACACGTTACTACACATGGACTCGACTTCCAGAGCTATGTGTTTCTACACTCTCAGGTTCTGTATAGCATGAATGGTTGCTGTTCCCAGCTCTGAATCTCTGAGGCACACCCTATGTCTGTCACCCATACTGGATACAGAACCATATAGGATAGCTGAACCCTTGCCAGAACCAGTCCTACAGTCCCTCTGAGCCTCCAGTTACTTTGCTGCATTTCCCCAGCATCCTACTGCCTGTGGAGGTCTACTGTTCAGATGAACAACATGTCAGGAAGACAAAGACTACAGGCTTAGCAAAGGAACTTTTTAACCGCAGCTGTTACTCTTGAAAGCATTGGAGAGTCACAAATGTTTGTAAAACAACATCTTGAACAGACCTTTCTAGATCCACTCTCACCCCTTCTGTAAATCCTGGGGTTAGTAAGTATCCTAAGACTAGACAGCCCTATTTTCCTCATGCTGGTCATCTTTTATGTCACAGTGCTCTCGGGTCTGTGGCTTCAAGAATCAACCCTCCCTTAAAATAATCTTTGTCTCTTGTTCATGTTCATCAGTTGAGGGGATTTCAGGGGCTCCAGTGCGAGCCCCATCTCATTTACTCTTATGTAAAGGGTCATTCTAAGTCAATAGCTATGCCCATTTTTCCAGTAGGGAAAACTTACTCAATATTGATGTTCTTTGATGGCACTGTCAGCTTCTTAGACATGGGGTACGTCTACTCTACAGACTACAGTATCGGGTAGAGATACAAAAGCTAGCTTTAAACAAGATGGCTCAGATAACAAGCAACTTGGCTGCAGCAACACAAAATGGATAATCTGATCTACAGAGAAGGTTGCAGTTAGACATGAAAGTTGTGTGCCCAACTCTCAGTTACTATACAAAGAAAAACAAAATGTGACTTAGGAAACAAAATGGTCTTCACAGTTTAACACAGACATACCCAGTCTGTCACAGCCCCTAACACTGCAACAAGCCAAGCTACAACCCATGATGCCAGCCAGCTTCTCAGACTTTGGTCCTGACCTGAATTTGGCTCCATCTCCACTGCAAACACTTGCTATTGCCCTTATTTAAAGATTAGAAGGGCGCCATAAAAACATACATAGCATTTATAAAACAAAGCTGAGACAGGGTCCCTGCCCCTAATAGTTTGCATAAACTAGCTTTGGTCTAAGTTACCCAAGTTCTTCAGCAGGGGTTGTTGGGTTGCAACAACATGCCTGTAATGATGACTGAAACACATTTGAGGCTAGTAGAAGATAGTTCTGGGGGCAAACCCAGGTAGAGACTTTTGTCCCCTGATTTGACCGAACTGCAGCCGCTGTACTTTTGCATGGAACCACTTTGCAAGAAAGGCACCTTTAGGCTGGAGGAATTAGGGGTGCAGAAGAGATCTAAAGAAAAATGTGCAGCAGTGTTTGGCAGGTTTCCAACTAAGTAGTCTGTCCCGAGGGTTGGATTCTGCCCAAGAAGATAGTAATTGCTTTACAAATAAGAACATGGAAAGCATGCTATAGACAAAGGAAAAAAGTTGTATAACTGCAGGTAATCTAGCTAGGAGCCCCTCCAGCTGGTATGATGGGGAGACCAAGGTGCCTGCAAGAGATTAGGACTTTGCTTGATACCCTGAAGATAAGGCAGTGTTTAGAGGAGCCCTTGAGACAAATTACAGCTCTACGCCCCCCTGCTCCTCAGCGAGGGTAGAGTGCTTTGTCTGCACAGCATATAGCATACTTTCTTCTTGTGCCTGCCCTCCTGCTACAGGGATCCAGGAGCCTTCTCCCTCACATCCTCTAAGGCTAGTCTCAGAAGCAAGCCTCTAATCAACACACTGACTGGTATCAGGGAAGACTCAAATCCCTCTGTTTCTCCTGTACAGCCACATTAGAGCCAGGCATGGGGATCATTTCAATGAGCAGAGTTTATTTTCAGCCAACCACTGCACAACCACGTGTTGGACAAGCTGGACCGTTGCACCCAGCAGGCATCCTGCATGCCTGCTTGAGTTGTCAGTCACTCTATCAGGGCTCATCAGCCAGTCCCAAGAGCCTACTTGTTTGTTTCTTTCCATGATGCTGCTTGGCATCGAGGCATCTGGAACTAACTGTCAGAGTGAAGGAGACTAGCAATTAGCTCATTGCTTAAAAATGGCAGCTGCCTGTTACTCAGAGGCTCTGGCTGCCTTTCATCTGACTGGCTGTCACCAACTGGACTTCTACCCCTGTGTTTTAAGTCAGTGACTGGAGCGCGTAGGCAGCAAGGCAGATCTAATACATGACACCATCGAGCATCACCAGGCTTTAATGAACCACAGGACAGGTGACAGCCTCAGTGAGCCCAGTATATTGGAGTAACTTCTGTAGCAGGCGGTGTTGAGCTCATGAAAGTTGGGGGAAAGGGCCCAAAAGCAAAGCCAGCCACAGCACCAGTGCTGCAGTGGTAACGGGATCAAATTGTGCTCTGGAGTAGGAGGCTTAAAAACAGGGTGGCATCTGACTGCAAGCAACTGAAGAAGATGCCATTGTACATTAGACAGTGCCCCAGTGCAGGGATAAAGAGTGCTGAAGAGAGGAGCCATATATAGCTATGTAAGAATTCCTCCCCCTTCCCTGCAGCTGTCAACTGATTTTCCAGAAGTGCAAGAGTGCAAGGTATCCATAGGAGTTGTCCAAGCTGTTGGGAGGCACCTCTGAAAAAATCAGGCTGCTTACTGAACATGCCTGTGAATTCAACAG
The DNA here is from genome assembly GCF_000455745.1 of Alligator sinensis. Taxonomy (NCBI): domain Eukaryota; kingdom Metazoa; phylum Chordata; order Crocodylia; family Alligatoridae; genus Alligator; species Alligator sinensis. The sequence goes on along the minus strand of NW_005842512.1, from coordinate 749,995 downwards.
GCTAACTTTATGCCCTAAAAATTGAATATTTTGGCTTAAGAACCTGATCCTGTAGTCAGTTTGAAATTAGATTTGAAAACAGGAGAGACAGGTAAGGCAGGGGGATTTTAGCATGAAATAAGGTCAGGAGAGTGTTTTGTTATGTACTGGCCAGGTTCACCCCATGTCATAGCTATAAAATCTGTGTCTCCAGTTTCATTATTTATAATATATAACCCTCCTATATCTATGTGTATATAACAGCTATATGCGGTATCTGTATATCAGCCATTTTTAGGTTTTATTTCTGTAATTTTAAATCAGGAATAAGGGGCAAGGATACACATTTCATACACTAACAAACACTGTAAAATCCAAACAAAAAAAGCATTGTGTTATTTTAGTAGTGTCAAAAATAGCATTGTATGGAAGAGATAAACATGTCAGGAAATACTCATGGAAACTGTTCCAGTTCTTGTACAGGAGAAAAGCTGTAAGGAGAGGGTGAGGGAGATCACAGTCATCTTTGTTGAGAGCTGTGCCCTTACAGCTGGTTTGATTTTGCTAGCTGTATGGCATTTTCAAGAGTGATGGGTTGCTTAGTAATTCATAGGCGTTACTGTAAAGCACCTTGTAGCTTCTCTGAACTTTATAGGGACAGTGGGATGGAGCCCAGGACTAGATTCACAAGAGGACTTAACATGTCTTACTGCCCTTTTTTATGTTTACGCCCAGTCTTTAGATTCCTAAAACATGGCTGCTTAATCCTAGAACTGCCTAAGGTTTCCACTCATAAAATCCCCTAGATGACATATCTGCTTTTGGTCATGCCCAGAACCAACTGCAGGGCAGTTTGGTACCTTGTTCATGGTTCAGCCCTGTTGCAATCTGGAATCCAGGTTTTCTTCTCCCCTCTCTGACCCTGCAAGGTCCGAAGTGGTAGGCATTCTCAAAGCACTCTCGCCTGATTGAGCCCTGTGGTGCTAGCTCCTTTACCATAGATTTCCTAGACGTTAGGGCTGGAAGGGACCTTGAAGATCATCAAGTCCAGCCCCTTGTCCCAGGGGCAGGAAGTCAGCTGGGGTCAAAGGATCCCAGCAAGATAAGCATCCTGTACACCAGTAGCCTAGTGGGTAGTAGAAGACCCAGGTTCAGGTTCCTCCTTGGCCTAAGGAGATTTGAACCCACCTCTCCCTCTTATTGGTCAAAGGGGAGGGCACCATCTCCTCCCAATGTGTTTTGTGAGACAGGCTGTCTTGGGCACCTGACTCCTGGGAAGACTTACAGCTGTAACTCTTGAGAGAGAAGAGTTGTCCACAGTTGGGTGACTACCTTCTTTGAGGGATGGGGCTTAAATCTCATCTCTCTCCTCACCATTTCCTGCTGGCAAGCTGAGGTGGCATCCCATTCAGTATGCTAGCCTTTGTGGATCTCATTCTCAAGCACCTGTCTTTCCCCACGTGCTGTATAGGGATCCTGGGCACTTCATGTCACCTAGTGACATCTACAGGCCTAGATGAAGTACCTTTTGCAATGCTCTGCATATGCTTTTTGGGGGATTACGTGCTCAGAGCCTCCTGTACCAGAATCCTAGCATTTGAGCTGAAGGAAAATCCCTGCTGGCAGTATAGGGCCCATGACTCACAATGGAATATTAGTTCTACCCAGTACAGAGCAGCGGTAAGTAAATACACTAGCCAGGTCATTACACTGTATATTTAAGAGCTGCAAACACTTTTAAGTATATAGTATTACTCATCTGCTGCAGGGAGATTAATTACAATTCCTCAGTGAGATGGTGGCACATTAACAGCCCCCTTTACTGCCACGCCAAGGTTTTGACCTCCCATTTAAAGCAGCAAAAAGAATTTAGCCAGTCTCTCATTGAAGCCCTGCCACACCAACTATTGCTGCTATTATTAATGGTTTACAAAGGCTTTGCTAACCAAGCCTCTGAAGCAGACATGTTCTGCCTTGCATTATCCTGCTAGGCAGCCTGTCTGAGTGGGATTTAAATAATGCCAGATTTAACACTGTGACAAATTCATGATCCTTGACCTCAGCTTGTAGTGTGAAGGGGAGGGGGTAGAAACCCACCCAAACCCCTACCAGATGTTAAGGTACCATATAAAAGACACTGAATCCTGCAGTCCCTGGCTGGGGTTTAACGTGCTGTACAACAAACTGCAACTCACCCATTTTTTTAGATTTTGGATATAACCAGAGCTTCCTAACTACTGGAAAAGACTAGGTCCCATTTCCAGCAGTCACAGGCCAACCCGTGTTCTTCCATCCCTCTTTTCCAGTTGTTGATTTATGCGGCAGAGTGATCTGATTCCTGGAAGCACAATGGTCAAATGACATTCTGGATATTTCCTAATATGAGGAACTGTAATGGGAGGGCTAGAGATGCAGGAGAAAGAAGAGCATTGAAAATCGCTAGAGAAGTTTCTCCTATGGCATAACCCTACTATGAACTACTGCTGTCTAGGAGGTGCACTGATCACAGTGTCCCTGTCACTGTGTATAAAGTGCACCTCCTACTTGCCTTGATGAATGGATCTGACTCAAGCATATTGGCTTCAACAGAACTGCTTTGTGGTGGGATTACTCACCTGGGAAAGCCCTACTAAGGGAAAAGCAGTGCATGGTCAAGTTGGTAGAGGTTCTCAATCTGTATCTGTTGTATAATGATCTACATGCACCTCTTGTGTTGTATAAGTAAGCAGTAAAGGCCCAAGTTTTCAGCTGGTGTAAAGGACTGCAGTGGAGCTATGCTTATTTAGGCACACAGATATATTTTTAAGCATCTTCTGTTGTCAGCCTAGGACCCACTGTCCTTGGGTGACATGCCTGTTTGTATGTGGGGAAGCTTTGCTTGCATCAGGATAGGAAGAACAGGTTGCTAATGGGCTCAGGCACGATTTGGCTGGTTGCAATAATTATTTCCTGGGTCAGTTTCGGAACAGTGCATTTCATAGAATCAGCATAGTATCATAGAGAACTAGGGCTGGAAGGGACCTCCAGTCCAACCCCTGCCTGAGGCAGGATCATCCCTATCCAAATCATCCTATTCAGATCAGTAATTTAAGCCAGGGGTAGGCAACGTTTTTTGGCTGGAGTGCCGAAAAAACCACAATGTCTACCTTGGAAGGTACCAGAGTGCCGACATGCTGGAGCCCAGAGCAGCTGTTTGCAGCCTCCCGGTTGCAGCCGGTCCACGGAGCCTGGTCTGCTGGCAGGAGGGCTTGCAGCCTCCCAGCTGCCTGCTGGAAGCAGCCTGGGCTCTGTGGCTGGCAGCAGCTGCTTAGAGCCCGGTTGATAGTGGTGTGCTGAGCAAAATGGCCTTGCGTGTCATGCTCGGCATGGGTGCTGGGGGTTGCTGACCCCTGATCTAAGCTGTTTTTAAAACTCCCCTCACCCCTGACACAACACCAGACGTTACGCTGTAACCCACCACAGGTAAAGTAAGGGAACTGCCATTTGAGTACCTTAAAAAAAAACAATATGGGGACAGGCAGCATAAAAGTTCTTTTAACTTGAAAAAATACCTTCTCCATCACTTCCGGTGTGGAAAGCAGTAATGTGTCTCTGTTTCCAGGGCTTCGGAAGGCAAGACCGTGGAAGTGCCTTACAGAGGGGATGTGGAAAACACCATCCTGGACATCCTGGGCGGGCTGCGCTCCACTTGCACGTATGTGGGAGCTGCCAAGCTCAAAGAGCTGTCCCGAAGGACAACATTTATCCGAGTCACCCAGCAGCATAACCAGGTGTTTTTGTAGCCTTGGACTGGGGGGACTGTGCAGTAGTCCTGTCACCTCTCCTTTCTCTCTCCTACCAGGTTTTTTATTACAGCTTTGCAGTGGCAAATTCCTCAGGGCTGTGGAATTGGCTGGAGGGGAGGTGGGGCGGGGTAATTGCTGCTATAAGTGGAATTGAAGAGGAGAAGGGTGTGCCTTCAGACACAGCACCATATAGATTTTTTGGTTCAAGATGCAATAGCCCCATCTTTTAAAGCCATGTCTATTGTTTTGTTTTTTGTTTTGTTTTGTTTTACTTTAGGTTCTCCCCGCCCCTTCCCCTTTCATTTTTCTCTGAAAATAGCTACCAAAGCCTCCATTTGCAATGGATGAGCCTGTACAGACTAGGTTTGTATTGGTCATACTGGCCACTACAACCAGTGGTACTTGTTTTAAGAACATCCTCCCAACTTTTAATGTTGACTGGCCAACTTGGCACTGCCACAGGAGAGAGAAACTGCAGACTGAGAAGGCAGAGGGGTGCAGAGGGTCAGTTTGCATAACCAGAAATTAAAGCCGTGCTTCTTGACCATTGAAGTTTGCTGCTGGGGTCCCGGCCCTTGGGGAACAAATTGGAGTGACGGCTCTGTGGACCAGGGTCGCCACTGCATTTTCACTGTGATGTTAAAGACACTGAATCTATAGCACTGTTGGTTCACATGCCTTTCAGGGGCTTTTTTCTTTAAATCAACATCTTTAATGGACTTGCCTCTTCAGATGCTGGCATGTTCTTGCTTTACCCTTACCTCCAAGGGAAGCATTTAAAAATATATATAATATAAGTGTGCCTTTTTTGTTTGATGCATGCAGTCATTACATTCTTTGGGCCTGTCTCTGCAAACAAGTTATTTTAAGGTATAGAAACCTTCCCAGTAAGTGAGCCCAGGGAGCTGGCTTCTTCACAGCCTCATATGGCCTCATCACTTTGTGCAGTGATTTAAACCTACACAAATGGACTGGGACTTTGTGCCCACTTATCTACCCGTTGTGCAAGGCTTCTGTGGGTATGTCTACACCACGTTGCTGATGCTCCCAGGAAGAGTTGTCCTTCCCACCTGTGGCAGCTTGTAGCATCAAACCCAGAAACATGCCAGGGAAGTAGCTCTTGGACATCCCCCTGCCAAGAGCTGCCCTCATGACCTGTTTCCTTGAGAGCAGCTATCCCCACCTCATTTCCAAGCTTGATATGCATGTGCAGGTGGGAGTAGCAGGCAGGCTGTGCTCAAGGGTGGCCTTCTCTGAGCACTGCAGAGACACGGTGTAGAAGTGTCCCCTGTATCATGCTGGAGTGGCTGACTTCACTTCTTTGTTACACTTCTGCCACTCTTTGAAAGACATTGGCCTAATTAAGAGCAAAAATTGGCCCCCAGCAGAATTACAAAAGACTTAATCGCAAGAAGCCAGTAGTCTGATCCTGAGCAAAAGCAGGTGCTATGAAGGCAATAATGAATATTTTAGACTCTGGATAACACTCTAATAAACTGTAATGGTATGCTAATTAATTGATAAATCTCAATGAAAGTTCTTTTGAAGTACACATTGCCTCCACACAAATACCACAGTAGTTCATTATGATAAATGTTACTTAGAGTGGATACCAATGAATTAATAATAACCAGCCACTTATTTTAAAGTCTCACTGAGATAACAATACAGATGGAAACTGAAGTAACTTCAGAGCCTTTCTCCCCATCCTGTAAGTACCTGTGGAAAGATAGAGGCCTCCTTTGAAAAGCAAAACTGTGGAAGAGGAGCATAGAGGAAAACAAATGGAATTTATCTGGCAATTCTTTATTGTTTCAAAGAAAAAAAGGAGTCTGTACAAGTGAGCATGCTAAGGAACACATCTCATCCACAAGCTGGACCCTGATGATTGTAATCAGGTTTTGCATAGTAGAAAAAGCATGAAAGATCTTTCCAAGAGACTGAAGGCAGGTGCTTTACAAAAATATTTTAAAGTTTGTGGGCCTGTTTTTAATTTCATTGCTCTGCTCCAGGCTGGTAAAGGGGCCTTAACATGAGGATGTTTTTCACTGACTTGAAGGTCCATTCACACTGCCAGAATGGCATTAAGGCACTTAAGTGTGAATGATACTCAGGTCCTATAAATAAAATACCCAATATTAGTTCCCTCTGACATTTCCTTTTCTATCAGAGGTGGAGGAACCATAGAAAGGCAGATGAATGGCTTCATTACTATAAATAAAACTGCTGTGGGCCAAATGCAGTTCTCATTTGTGCGGATGTAAACCCCGGTGTAATCCTACTGAAATAAGTGACATCACTCGGAATTGACATGGGTATAACTAAAGGCAGAACACGTTCCCCCCTTCATGCCTCATGTAAAGGTATTTGCATAAAGGTAAAGCAAAACCACTATGAGGCATAAGGATGTGTTGCATGTATATCCATATTTCCATCCTACTGCCTTCACACTTGAGAAGTGCAGCAGTTCACTAGACTCTCACTAGTTGCTGTTGCTTCTGTACTTTTTCTGGCTGCCTTCATCAATGAAATGTAAAAGAACTAAACAGTTTGTAATTTTTTTTCAGCAATCACTCATTTAAAAAATAGCTGCTTACTGTACCTTTTAGAACAGCTTTCCCAAAGCCATTCTGCACTGCCTGTGCCCTGGCTCTTCTCCAAACAGGTTTCAAGTGGGAGATATGTTCCACTCACTTCAGCCTCATGTTTGCAAAGGTGTAAACCAGTAGTTCTCAACCTTTTTTTTCCCCAACCAGCAGCTGGGAGTGGAGTGCGGCAGTGGCGGTGGCCTGGGGGTGGGGGAGCTCCCAGCACACGGCGTGACTTGTCTTTTGTGTGCGGCACCGCTGGCATTGCCCCCGCAACCCTCATTTGGGTCGCGACCTGGGGTTGGGAACTGCTGGTAAAAACAAAGGCTAGGGGAGAATGAAGTCCCATATTTTTTTAGAAGCCAGTTGTATCCTACAGGTTGTAGATTGCCATGGAATTACTAGGAGTCAATGATATCACCTTGAATTTTTTTCATGGCATACTTTACTGTCTTTTGGATGTGTGCTGGTTTCCATGACAAGAGACATAAGCAACAGATGGCAGGCAGCCTCAAAGAGGTTAACTGGCTACGTGTCATCCTGTGGTATTATACCAGTTGCCTGTCCAGTGGAAACCTTCAGTCGATCAACTGCCTTCATTTTGGGTGCCTCTCTTATGAATATATGTGCACGCACACATACACATTTCCAAGTGGAACAAAGAAATCAGCATGAGCCTCACTGCAGGACCACTTCTGTGAAGAGATAGGTCCCTTCAACCTCCCTAGCACCCAGCCCCCCCCCAAGTTAGAAGCCAGTCCTCATCGACTTAAGTGCTACTTCGCCCCGCAGGATTAGACCACCCAAAAAAAGGCTCTATTAGAAATGCTAACAAACTCATGTACCATTCATAGAGCTACCTCACCTCAACACCTCTCCATTTCCTAGCGTCCTTCTGCAGGGAATGTCTTTGCGATGCCTTATTGCTGTGCTGCTATGCATGAATGGCTATCATTCAGCTTCCAAAAAACGAATACCCGGCACTTTGCGGGTGTCCTAAGCAGTAGCTGTCCCTTGAATTGGGCCAAAGTCCCACTTGCTTTCCTCACCCTTGCAACTCCACCAAGTTTAAAGCACCAACATGATGTCACAATCTGGCTCATGGACTCATCAAGGTGTAGTTAACATGGCACATTCCTATAAAAAGAAAGGTGGATTTCAAGTAATTAATATATTTGTGTTAGTAGCTTTAGTCAGCATAGAATACATTTAAAGCTGAAGCATAAGCACCTCTACTTCTTCCACAGCAGGTGTGACAGTAAGATAGGCCAGGAAGTAGTCTGTAGGCTGCAAGGCCTACCTCAGCCCCTAGGGGTTGCATGCAGCCAATTCGAAGCGTATGGTCCATCAGCATACTGAGCTACCCAGTGTTTGCTATGACCGGGCCCACAGTATCCCTAGGGTTATGCCAGTAGGCACGTCATGTTTGACATGGTTCTCGCACTAAGTGCTGGATTTAACCCACTTTCTTGTTGGATTATAAGCAGGGACAGTTCTAGTTTGGGACAAGTTTTGGTGTAAGGAATATGCCTGCTCAGTCATTTCCTCAGTTCTGTCAGGGATGGGACAAGTAAGAGCATTCTCTGTCCTCCCCAAGATACATCCTGAAACCGCCACTGGATATGTTTTTATCCATGGGCACTTGCTTACGATCTCAGAACACCTGCTTAGCCTAATTCCCTTGCTTTCCCAACAATTTTGCCTTGGTCTAGCCCCACGGACTTCTGTAGTCACTCCTGTCTGTTGCCAGTGTAAGTGCTCAATCAGCCCCTCCCCTTTGCCTCTGACACCCTGGTAAACCAAATCCTGTCCTCTTGAAGCAAATAGGAATTTTGCAACTCACTTCAGTGTGCACAGGATTTGGCCTTTCTTGTGTAGAAGGGGAAAATAAGGCCTATGAGTAATCATTTGCTTGCACCTCTGCACTTCTATGGCCAGCCAGCTGTGAAAGGCGCTTGTTTGCCTTGTTTGGAAGTGATGTGTTTTGGGGTTTGTTTGTTTTTTGAGGTTGATCGGTTAAGTGTTTTGAATTTGTCGTGGTACTACCTGTCATGTGACTTGTGCCAGAAGTGTCCTAGTCAATACTGTCTGCTGTCAACACAGGTTAATTATGTCTCCTCTTAGACATCATTCTTTTTTGAATACATCCACACATTTAGGCCTGTCCTCTGGTTGTGACTCCACAGCGTCAACAATACACTGCTTACCTGGATAAAGCTGCCAAACGTAAATCATCCAGAAGCCAACATTCCTTTGTGAAATGTAATGTCTGTGATAATCTTAAAAGACCACACGCACTCAGTCAAGCAGCATGAATAGACTTTAAATGTTTTCATGCCCCCTGTATGGCCATCACTGAGATGATTGTGTCAGATACCATCTTTCTCCATTTGTAGCAAAGCCATGTACAGAATGCATTCTGTCTCAAAGAGCTTGCATGTTTAAAGTGATCATTTGTTGTATACTGGCTGTTCTGTTATGAAATAAACCATTGTTGTCCAGAAAGGGTTATGCGCTGTAAAGGGATTGTATAAACCTGTATGTATCATATATTATGGATAAAAGCAAACTCTATAAAAACTTATTGCTGGGGTTAAAACTTGAAGGGTGAAAAATTAAATGGATAAACTGCTGTTTCATAGGAAAACTCTCTCTCTTGCTTTCTTAACTCATAAAGACAAAGGCACAGGTTTGCAATTGGCACTGTTATTTTATTAGTACGAGTATACTGAAACAATAAACTTGTACTGGTATACAGACAATTTCTTTAAAACAATTTTGTTCAAATTTTGAATCAAACATTGTTTTATTATAATAATGAAATAATTTCTACCTAGAAAACCTGCAAGCACCATCAAAGAAAGGGACCATAAAATTCAATAAACAGACGCGAGTGTATCCTACAAATAGACACACCACCATTAGAAAATAGAATATGAATTCTTCCATTTTTTTAATATTTGTTTTAAAAAAGCTAGTGCAAGTACAATATTTTACACTGGAATTACAGAGAGTATGCACGCATATGGAAAAAAGTTCTCCTGTCACAATAAAAGCTCTTAACTATGTCTGTATGCACTTAAAACTTTCTCCTCTTTTCAATAAGGTGCAAAACATTCCCTCCCTAGCTCTTGTTTGTACTGGCCATGTCATCTCAATTTCTCACCAACACAAAGCTGCATTATCCCTTTTACTCAGCCTACACTAGGCACAACACTGGAAGTGTGATTTGCAGCACCCCTTGGTAGAAACACCGAACAATGAAAACCTTGAAGACTCTTAAATGGAGAATGGCTTAAGCCTACCTCTGAGAGGACTCTCCTTGAGGGCCTTTGCGAGCTTGCCAGTCCGAGGTGGCTGGCTGTCAAGACCTGTGACATAGCTAGTACAAAATTATTTTCAGTAGATCACGTGAACTGAAGAGGTTGGGAAATCCCCTTTATTTAAACACTGCAGAGAAAACAGTGTTCACAACGTTAATATATTATTTAAAAATAAAAAAGACAAAGCAAAAATACATACATTAGTGAGTTTCAGCATGAGCTGACTGTCTGTGAAAAGCTATACCTGTGCTCTAAGAGATTAGTAGCTTTGCTAGGTAGCCAGTCTAAAGGCCAAATAGAAGACATGAATTCAGCCACTTGCAGCCATTCTGGGCCCATTTTTGTCTTTCCTTACTTAAGTTCATTGCCTGCTGACTTTCAAGGGAGTTGCATGTGTAGATACATAAGCAAAATCACTGGGTCCTTTAGAGCAAATGCTTAAGGCCAGGCCTTCACACAGTGCACACTGGCATAGCTGCAACAGCTTCCAAACCAATGGACCCACACCCGCTTTATATCCATTGAAGATGTGGCCCTTAATGTTTTAGCTTGTCAACCACCAAGTAGTACAGCAATAACAGCTTCCAGGAGTCACTAAAGATGAGTGCGGACAACACTTCCAATGCACGCCTACTGCATGGTCAAGGGAAAGGGCGCAGGAGCTTTGACCACTCAAAATAGAAACGAATGAATGAACAAACAAAAACTAAACCAAAATAAACCCCGCAATCTTAGATGAAGCCTCCAATCAATTCTCCATGGAAGACTTGAGTCCTTTCAGATGATGACAAGAAAAAGCTACAGAAATCTGAGAGACTGTTATTGTGGAAATACTACCTCTTGGCTGAATTCACTTCATTTCCAGACAACTGGACAATTGGGGCCATTTCTCCGAGCATTGGGTCATTTTAGCATGGTGATTATTCCCACCCCCCCTTTCCCTCTCCCTCCACAGGAGTTTCAGATCTGAACCTTGGGTTACCTTGGATTGGCTGCACGGGGAGCGATACAAGGATTCGGAACCTCTACACTGTGTTTCCCCTGCTGTGTTTAGGCTTCCAGCTGTCCAAGTCATTCTTTGGACAAGGGAAGGCCCCTTTCCTCAGAAACTGCTCCTGGATTCTTTCCTTTTGGCTTGTTAATAATATTGATCTCTAAATCAAATGAGGCCATGGCTGGAACAACTAAAATTCATGTCTTTAACCTGCTCCATTGAAATGAGGTGCGTAGAGGTGTTACAAGAGGCCATGCCGCGTTAGATGGTACAGTTTATTTCTTGGTAGGCTAGGATCCCTTGTTATGAACACTTCTTGTTCAGGATTAGATTCTTTGGGTTCTTTTGGAACAGGAAGTGCTGCAAGTGTAGAGCATCATCCCAGAGGGAGCAAAGAAATGACAATGGCTTCAGAATCTAAATTAAGCAGGGTGCTCTAAAATATATTTTCAGCACAGGGACAACCAGTGTGAAACATTACCCCCTTCCCCAGAAGTGGGACCCATGTCACATGAACAGAAAATTAAGCACAGTTGTTCTTTAAGAGCCTTTTAAGTGATAATTCTTCCTGGCCAGAGCCAATACAAATCAGATCATCTAGACGTGACAGTTTCTATATACAAAAAACACGTAACTTTCAACCTTTCTCTTCTTTTGTATTTTTTTTAAATTATTTTTTTTTTTTTTTTTACAAACAAGGTATGAAACTCACTGTTTCAACAGAGCCATCTCTTTTTCAAACACTGAATGAATCATTCCAACATTCATTTTTCTTTTGTGCAATTTTTAAAACATTACCTGTACTCCTCAATGTGAGTGCTTCAAAAAAGTTTTTTTAAGCTTCTCAAATTAGGTTTACATCAAAAAAATATTCCCACAAGGTATAGTGCTACAAGAAAAGATCCTATCAGTAAGGTAACACATCTGAAGCGAGGTCGTCTATGTAAAAGAAATTGAACTCTGGAGTAGAGGTGTACAACTTGTTTGGAATTTCCCTATCAACAGAAAACGCAACACTGTCCTCAAAAAAATCAACTAGACATAATAATCATGTGCTTTTAAAACTTATTTACACGCATACATATTTATATACACATGCTCACACTTTTGGGGTGTGTTTGTGTGTGTGTTGACAATTTCCCTATTTTAAGACTTGGGGTAAAAAAAAAAATAGAGAAAGAAAACCACTGACCGCACTCTGCTAAATACCCACTTCCCATTACATTTCCCAGACTGCTGGGTAAGCCAGCAGGCTGGACTTCACTAATGTCTGATGCTGACTCTTATGATGAGGTGAGGGAAGGTGAGTGGAAATTACTTTAGAAGAGTGCAAGCCACATTTTGCCGTGTTTGAGTTCACCTGATAATATATATGACAAGAATCCAGTTCCACCCAGTAGATCTGGAGTTACTACTATAATCAGTAGGAACTTTCAGTTTATAGCTGTATAGCTAAGATCAGAATCTGGCACTAAATGATACAGACCTCATTTCTGCAAGTATCTTTTACGTATAGTTAACACTGTTAAGTTTCTGAGGGGCCATCAGTGCCTTCAGTGGACCTGCTCAGAAGCCTAGCTATGCCTGTGCATATGGCATTTGCAGAACTGGGGTCGCAGTGTGCATGGCATATTCTACTAGGAATCCAGATCTGAAAGAACACCACCTTTTAAAAACAACAAATGTGGTGTTTTTAAGCTATATTAGATTTGTTCTCCTTGAAACAGGTATTTCGCTTCTACTTTAGAAACTAAGCATTAGCAGGATTTCATTTTTTCCTTTTCCTTTTTAATATTGGCAACATGCTTTTGTTAAAAAAAAAAATATCCCTGTGCAAAGAATGAATTTCATGATAATCAGCAAGTTACGGTTCACATTGAATCTGGTGCTTTGTATTGCAATCTATGTGATACCTAAGAAGTTAATTCACAAGATGCAGGAAATCCAAACTTGTCCTTGAAATTGTACATCCCTACTCCAGAGCAGTAAAAGTGCTGCTTCTGGTCACATCAGTGTACCACACACACGCCAGCCCCATCCCTGAGTAAAAGGTGTGAAAGGTTTCTAAATGTTCCTTGACTTAGGAAAAGAAGAGTAGTGATGTCACTTCCAGGTGCTGAGAAAATGACACAATGATAGGTTTAACAGAGATGAGAGGGTTAAAAATGGAAATAAAAACCCCAAGACAAAACACACATTTTAAAAGAAAAAAACCCCAACAATGTACAAAATCATAAAACAGTTTAAACATTAATCCAATTTGGGATTCAACGAAAGGACTTGAGGTAAGTGACATCAAACTCCACATTCCCCTTGATGTGGCCCAGACAAACTGAAATGATGCCTAAGTTAAACACTATAAGGAACAGTCGTTTTATATATATAGATATAGATATATATATTTTTAGAAATCCCTATAAAGAGGTTCTTGTTTTTTTTTCTCTTTGCCCTGACTAATTTCTTGGTGATTGTATGCATTTTGTTGTAAACTAAACAGGTCTGGTACAAAAAATAAGAGACAAAAAATATAAAGAAAATGGTTGTCAGTTAATATTGCAAAGTGGATGCTGTACAGAGGCACATGGCTAATCCTCTTACACTGGATTCACCTCAGTAGGTCTGTGCCTGCAATTGTTAATTCACTGGGCGCGTCTACGTGAGATGCTAACTGTGCCGTAGCCGAATAACACTGAGCAGTAGCGTGCTGGGGATAACCTGTGCTAATACGCGACTGAGCAGTAGTATTAGGCTACTGCGCAATAAGTGTCGCTAAAAACCTGTGCATCGGCACTACTGCGCAATAACTTGAGTTATTGCATATTGATTTAGTTTTTGGTTAACCAAGTACTAAACTTAATGTGCAATAACTAAGGCGCGTTAATTAACATGTAGACGCACTCACTGCATGCCAGATGTTGTGAGATTGACTCATATGAGCAGTCAACAGGGCAACTTGCTGGAGTAAGGATTTACTCACGTCAGTAAGGCATCCTGGGGCTGGGTCTTAAACCGACTGTTTACTGCAACAGACAATACTCTCTCATGCCCCTAGGTTCACCAGCTCTACTGATTGAAACCACCTCTCCTTTATGGTACCCACTGATCAGGGGGGAGTTCAGCCCTGCACTGGGAGCCAGTATCTGGTTTCTGCATCAGCTAGCGACCTAAGTGCTGCATAGACTTTGTGCAGGGTTTCTACATGTAAGTAACTTTTACCCTCTTCATCCCTCCCCCATAGCACCTCAGCTCCATGTGCAAGGACAGTGAATGCATAACTAGGCATGCATTTGTGAAGTAACCATCACAGGCACAGACTGAAGAGAACACAACACTGGCAATGCTATCAAAGGCTGCTTTCGTTCATGTAAGAGACTGCATTGTTTGCTCAGGACTGAGCTGCTGGAGTTACATGCCCCTCACACGTACACACTCCCTCTCTCCACCCCTTAAAAACAGCTATAGTGGAGTGGGGGGAGACATCTATTAAGCCTTTTTCTGAATATTTCAAATTGTGGAGCCCAGGAACATACATTTGAGTGAATCAGTGCCATACAAGGCCCTCAGTCTGTGTTTACCACACCTGTGGATGACAATAAGGATTCTGTTCCCTGGGACAAAGGAGGCATAAGGCCCCAAATAATTGTTTTTTGGGGGGTGGAGGAGGAAAAATAAAGAAAACAATGAAGGAGAACAGAACAGGTGAGAGCAGAAGTGGATCTGAGATCTATCTAGCTACCACCGCACGGGTGAGTCTAAGTTGGCACGTAAAGTATTGCACATCCTAGAAAAGCAAAAAGCATGAAAAGGGGACAACTACTTGGAAGGACCCAGTCATTTCAGAATTCCTAAGTCTGAAATACAAGCACAGAACTAATACATTCCTATTGCTCCAAACTTTTTTTTTAAAATTTTAGTGTTAGTTGAATAGATTTTGTCAGTTTAATAGTCCCTGCTTCCTTAATAGCCAAAAAGGTGTGTGTGGTTTTATTTCCGATTTTCTGAGAATGTGGTGTGTTATGAAGATAGTGGTACAAAGGTGAACTCAGTTCGATAATTCTGCCCCACATCTTTCAATTCCTCTTACCTTCAAAGGTTAAAAGAGAACACAAAACAAAACAATACATTGCAAGTGCCCTGAGCAGAGTATATGGAAGATTAAGCAAGTTCTCTGAGCAGAAATGTTGAAAACTAAGCACTAAGTAAGCAGTATGACTGTGAGAACGAACCTGCTCAGCTATTTGGTAGCTTGCTGAGAGGTTAATAAAATTCAAGGAACTTCAATAAAAGTTTCAAGCTATCTTAAACTTACTTAAATGTTTTTGGTGCACCCCAGAAAATGGTATACAAACAATTAGTTCTGGTGTGTATTAAATTTCAAGTAACAAATAAGAGAGCCAAAAACTGGGGATTTTTCAGATTCTTCGACAAAGGAGTTGAAGTACTGTATTCCAAGGGAGCCTGAAAGCGAGATTTAAAAAAAAAAAAAAAATGTTCATTTTAGGAACTGTGTTTCAAATTAGGAACCTCTATATTTTTTCTCCCTATTAGCACAGCTTCTTAAAAAGTACTGGAAGGATGCAAACTTGACAACAAAACTTGACAAAGGTGAGAATAATGTAAAGGCTTAATCATGGAAGGCCTAATTTCCAGCCCACTGGAACTGATGCAAGTCTTTCCATGCACTGCAGTGGACTTCATCTCAGACCTGAAGTACCTAATACATGCACTGCCCATTGCCTTTAACAGGAGCCCAGGGTGCACTGCACCTCTGAGCCTCCCGTCCTATCTTCGTTTCAAGATTTCTGGGAACAAAAAAAGACTTTTATGTGTGAATCCTCCCTTCCCGTTTTGTACCAAACTCTGAAATCTAGATTGTATTTCAAATGGAAAATAAGTCATTAAAAATAACAAATAACAATAATAATAAAATAATAATAGTTATTTTAAAAAAACAAAACAAAACCTTGCTCATTATAGAAATGTCTCTTGTGGAAAACTCTCTCGATGAAGCTGAAGAAAAATTCTCAGAGTTGTCCTGCTAGGACCTGATTCTGTGTGGCAGATATGGTAGAAAGACTGAAAATGAACTCTGAAAGGAACATAACCTTATATGACGGCCTACGGCTTAGGCAGGTTAGTAAATAATTGCTACATTTGTTTATGCTCTGTCAGCCCCTCCCATCCCCACAACATTATTAGGTTAAAAACTGCAGGAATACCACACAAATGATCAACTCAAGATGTGCAAATTGCAAGATTCCTTAAAGTCCATCTTTTTCAAAAACACTGGACAATAATTATTTTTTTTTCCTCTTTCCTTTTTCCTTTCTCTTATTCTTTTATTATCTGTCAGCTCACATATGCCTTTAACTCTTTCTCAAGCATTAAAGTTTAAAAAGTGCCTCCTATTAAGTAGTCCTTTGTGGACAATGACTGTCACATACTAGTTCAATAATTCACATTCATCCCTTTGAAACCACATTAAAACTTTCAACATCTTCCTTGTGAGAAAAGTCTACATAGTCGTATGTAGTTACAGTGTTGAAGAGATTTGTTTTTTTTTTCCAAATAGATTAAAGTGAGAGATACAGTACTTATTGAGTGTTAGACCAGGATGCTCAGCAATAAAGTGTGAACAGCATTTTAAGTGCTTAAAGACATTCTATGTTCATCTTCAACATCACGTTCCTTGTGTCACACTGAAATTTGAAAAAAGTGGCACCAGTTGTCCATAGTCATGAACTAAAAACAGTACTAGAGTTAAAGACAAAGATTTGCAACCTAAATGCAAACAGTTTATGTCTGTGATCTCAAAGGGGCAGTATGCATCTACCTTGTGGAAGCAAATGTCAATGTCATAACCCAGTCGGTTTGTCTAACACTGCTCAGACACAGGAGGGAGAGCTAGTCAGGAGACTCTCAGAATTTTTGGCTTCCCACAATCCCCTGCTACCCCATGAAGTAAATCTTCCAGGCGAGAAAATTCAAAGATAGAAACTTGCCAGATGTTCTGTTCTGCACTAGCAAGTGGGAAAGAAATGTCTGCGCGGCAGTCGCTCCATGAATACAAATCAGTGCAGTCAGACCCCATGGGGTGTGTGCTTGCGTGCGTGCGTGCGCGCATGTGTGTGTGTATCCCTGTGCTCAAAGCTCTATAGTGTGTGTGTATATATACAGATATCGCTCTCTCTCTCTATATATATATAGATATGTATATCTATAGAGAGATCTATATATATATATATATGTATGTATGTATGTATATAGATATCGCTCTATATAGATATGTATATCTATATAGAGAGATCTATATCTATATATATAGAGAGATCTATATATATATATATATGTATATATGTATGTATGTATGTGTGTGTGTGTGTGTGTGTGTGTGTGTATATATACAAACACACACACTATACTGTATACTATAGAGTCGTGTGTACAGGTTGGCTTTATTGTGTAATGTGTCAAAAACTGCCCGATCCTATTTGTTAATCTGTTCTCAGCACTTGCCTTAGGTGAGGGAATCTCCTAATGACCCTGCCACAGAGCTCCAATCCCCTCCTGGGATGGGAAGGCATGCTACGCCTGCAGGGGTCTTAGTCTCTGCTACAGCTCACTTCTTGTCACCTCACAAAAAAAGAAAAGAAAAGAAAAGAAAAAGAAAAGAAAAAGAAAAACCTGACCAGCTGGAGCCTGGTCTACACTAGGTGTTAGAAATCAGGAGCCATGACAACACATTCATTTCCACTAAGGGTGTGCGAAGCAGATACTGCCCCTTCCGCAGCTCTCGATAAAACCTAGTCACTGACAAACACTTGTGGAAAAAACATATGCACCACTCTCCTGCATAATACCAGCTGCAACTATAACAACAAGGTTATAACATAAACCTAAAATAAGATGATAACATGTAAATACTGGGTTATTTAGTCTACAGTACAGTAATCTGGATAAAAATGACAAGGGATAGCCTAATTTCCTTTCCCCAAACAGCCTTTACTTTCCTACATTAGATCGACCTTCAATGCAAATCTTAACCTCCTGAGGAATAAAAGAAGGCTTGGGAAGAGTCAATGGTGGTTCCTCTTCTGATTTCTCTAGTTTCCGTGTTTCGGGGGCCGACCACCTCCTCTTCCTCGTCGCTGTGGGCTTGCTGGGTTCTGTTTTGGTGAGCAAAGGTGCTGCAGGCAATCCTATTTTGTCCGGAAACTTCAGTTCACCATTCTCAGCTAACATCTGTGCACTTCCCTGATTAATCCCGTTTTCCTGCTCCGCATACCTGTGTCTACTTCCAGCTAGACTGTCATTCTTTGAGTGCTTCAGCAAGATACTAGCTGAATCCATGGGCTGGCCCTTTTTAATCGAGCCGTTCTTCAGATTCTTGAGAGTGAGCGATATGCAGACATCCCCAACGGAGAGTTTGGAACATGGCAAATCGAAGAGCTGGCTGGTTCTCTCAGGGCAGCAGGAGGACCAGCCTTGTCCAAATACAAAAAAAGGGTATTCTACCAAAACTTCCACGCTGACCTGTAGGACAAGGAAAAATGAAAGGGGGAGGTGGAGGGGAAAAGAGAGAACGTGAATAGGAAAATATCCATTGTCTTATCTTTTATATGGCAAGCATGGACTCAGCCATGCATACGTTAGTAGTGGATGAAGAAATGCATAAATCTTTGAACTGTGAATGCCCGTAATGCCACTGCCATGAACATCAGACTGAACGTTTGTCCTTGTTAAAAAGGCATTAAGGAGTCCTCCAACAGCAGCGCATCCACAACGCAAAAAACTCAGCAGGGCTTGATCTGTATTATTACCTGTCCCTTCAGTGACATACAACTGACTGGTGAGGGAACCAGGGAATTATGTGATGTAGAGACCATTTTTTAAGGCTCCTTTTGTTGCTGCGCTTTGTTTTGCTCAGAGGCACATTCCCCTTTGTACAAGCTCTGGTATTCTCCAACCAAACCACTGTATGAAAAAAGACTCTCCTGACTAGACTATAGCCTGCGAATACAAGTCTCCTGGTAGATGTGCAATTAAAGGCACTATGGGATTTGATGTGTGATCCCCACAATCACGCTTCCTATCATGCTAGATGTGCATGGCAGGGGGTGTGACTGTGGGATTGAGCATCAGATCCCATCATGACATATTGGCAGTGCAGGGGTAGCCTGGGATCCGGCAAGGCAAGTAGAAGCTCCCACGGCTGGGAGCCTGAATCAGCTGATTGACGCTCCCAGCCATGGAGGTACAGTGACTCCAGCTGAGCCCTGAAGGCTGCGCCAAGAACTGCCACTGCTCCCAGCCAACAGGGCACGTGGGAGTCAAGGGTTGCGGCTGGGAGTGGCAGCTGCTCCTAGGTCCCAGCCTTGGAGGCACATTGGTCATATGCCCCCCTGGCTGGGACCAGCAATCAGCTCATTGACATTCAGCTTTGGGAACATACGGGAGTCAAGAGTTGCCATGCATTCTGCAGTCTAGGAACCTCGCTCAGCCTGGCTGCACATTCAATTCACAATGTGATAGGGACCAGCCACAAAGTTATACATGCTTTGTGTAGCAACTTGGTGACTTACGCTTTTGTTTTATCACACCATTAACTGCTTGAATATGTGGCCAGATAACTATTTAAGACATGATTAACTGGTTAATCGTTATCTTAAGTGCAATGTGTACCAAGGGCCCAAGAGACATGGAGCCTATTCTCAATCCTCTGCCCACAACTCCTCTGTCCTAAATTACCACCCCATCTTTGTCCAGGGGCAGTTGGAGCTTCTGTACACACTGAGTTGCTCATAGCATAGATCCAGACTTCTCGCCAGCACAGCTGTGGTGGTAGCAGCACATGCCAGCCAGGAGCACGTATGTACTGAGCTCTCTGATCCTAACCCCACAGAACACTTAGCGCACACTTACTTTTAAACATGTACACATTAAAGTACTCATATTTTTATATCTTTTGTTGGAGCCACCACGCTTCGCTGCTTCTGCGACGGAGCCTTTGCAGAGCAGCACCAAACACCTCCATCAGGGAATGCTAATTCGTTCTTACGCCGCCTGTTTGGAAGTACACTGCGCCCACCGGCAGGCTCTGCAGGGGCAGCAACAGCACTTGCGAACGTCCCACAAGCTGTTCTACTCCTCAGCTCCCAAGCTCTCCTTGTCTCTGTGGTTCCTCTCACACCAAGGCAAAACCCTGCTCTGATTATTAAGTCAGAAAATTCACAAAGAACTTGGGAACTTGTATATTACCCTTATCAGCTCTTAAACCAAAATTTGGCTCAGTATTTTTAAACCAGATCTTTAAGATCACAGAATCATAGAAAAGTAGAGCAGGAAGGGACTTCAGGAGGCCATTTAGCTCCAGACAGTGAAAGACTCTTTATCTCTCCTTTTTTTCCTTCTACTCGTCCAAAGGACTGTGTTGAGGTTCAAGATGCTTCGTGTACTCCTAGAATCCCAACAGCTTTGGTTGGAAGATGGAGAGGGATGCTCTGAGTCACCGTATTGTTGCTACAAGCACTGGGTAGGTTCTCAGGCCTAGAGGATCACAATGGTTCTTTTTGGCCATATAACTACTTCTGTCATAACAATTATTTGCTGAGAAACAGTGGCTTCAGAAGTGACTGCTATTAAGTACTAGATAATGGGTAAGATACCCAGGACAGCTGGAGGTCTTCCAGTTGAGAGCAACTTGCAGTCCAGCCTCTCACCAAGCACAGCTGGAAACAGCTCCCTCTGGATCTCCCATGTGTGCAAAGGAAACAACTTCTCTGTGAACCAAGAAGTTTTCTGTTCTCCTAGGAATGAGGACACAGCCTTCACAGCCTAGGAAGCCAGGAAGTCCCATCATATTTGGTTACAATTGTACCTGCACAAATCTATAGCATGCAAGAGCATATGGCTGCAGCTTACAACGCCAGTACTGCCAACTAAATAAACTTCTGAGGACATCCATAAATATATACCATATTTACTCTCATGCACCTTTCTCTCAAAAATACCAATATATACCATATTTACTCTCATGCACCTTTCGCTCAAAAATACCCCCCCCCCCTGCCCCCCACAATGGGGTGTGTCTTAAGTGGGGAAGCTGATTTTTCTTCACTGGAAGAGATGCAGGGAGGAAAGGAAGCATGGAGAAGCTGTGCTGTAAGATGGCTGCCAGTTTCTCTCTCAGGCAGCAAACAGGATGGGTGGAGTGTCATCTTAACCCTTTCACAGGTGCTCTCAAATTGGCAACAGGTTTAGACTGAGTATGACAAGTACTGTTGCCAATATCTCTCCATGAAAAAGCCAGCTCTGGAAAAATCTTTTCTTCTACATTTTGCCTTCCAAAAATGAGGCGGGTGTCTTACTGGGTTGTCGGAGGGGACAGTACATGAAAAAAAATTGGTACTATACAGAAGCATGATCAGACCAATGAGTTGCGATTTCCTAGTTGCTCTTTCTATCTACCAAAGTAAACTGTGTATAGGAAATGTTGCAAGAACCTGACTGCCTGTACTAGGTTTTTTTGACTCTTATAAACAAAGTGCCAGGGCATGAAAACCACAAATGATCTGCTCTGACTCGGTGTGATAATACCTTCTAGAGCAACCTGCCAACAAATAATTGCACTGGGGGCGGGGGGACAGAAGATATACCCAGCTCTGAAGCATGGATTAGGTCTATGGTATCAAGGAAGTTAGACTAGATGATCCCAGCACCTGCAAATGTATGAATCGTAGGCAGCCTATACCAAACATCAACATATCCCAGTGCCAGAGCCAAGGTTTTTCAAAAAGAAGTGCTGGAGGTTAGACACCATATCCATATATACACCACACTTACCTGAGTTTAAGACAAACCCCTCCCGCACATTTACCAGTGGGTGGGAAAGCCCCTCGTCTTAGAACCGAGTACAAGGGTGATAGGCAGGCAGGCAGCAGCTGTGGCTTGTGTTCCAGCTCCAACCTGGGGCTGTAGCTGCAGCTGCTGCCTGCCCCCCTCTGTAGCCTCTTCCCTCTATCTCCTTCCCACATGCAGCATCTGCTCCCCCATATGCCCCTCTCCCTTGCCCCCTTCCTCTTGTTCCATGCTAGCAGGCTCCATCCACGTGGCAACTTAAGTCACATAGCATGGCCCCAGCCCAGCCCTGTAGCACTGGCATGGCTGCTACAGGGGCCCAGCTGGGGCCATGTTTATTGCCCCAGGCTAAAACATGGATGGAGATAGCTGGCACAGAGCAAGGTAAGGGTAGAGGGGAAACAGAAGCAGAGGGGGAGGGTGGGCTCTGAGGCTGCAGGGGAGCAGGCGCAAGCATGTGGTAAGCTGCTTGACCCTCCCACACCACCTGCCCCGCTACTGCCTGCCCCCCTGCAGCAGTCAGGGGAGATGAACTGAAGATGATCCTCCAATTAGATTCTATACATGGAAAATTATTAACAAATTATAATTTTTCCATATATAGAATCTAATTATTGAGGGGTTGTCTTCAATTCAGGGTCATTTTAGATTCAGATAAATACAGTAGGCACCTAATTAAATGTCCTGATTTTTCAAAAGTGCTGCCATTAGCTTTAATGGAAGCTGCTGGCTGTACAGTGTTTATGGCCCCTATGCAGATATGTAGATCATCTGGTTGATGTTGAATCTACTACTCAGTCTATTAGTACTCTTGGACCCTGCTATTTTTCCACCCTTTCTTTCCCTTCTCCCCTTCAATTCGTACTTTTTTCTTTTCATTTTCCCTTAACATGTCCCATATGCACTCTAAAGGGTGTTTCAATGCAACTGCACAGCTCCTACCTTCTCTTTACTGGCACCCACCTGCCTCTGGCTATAAGCAATGTTTGGACTACACATTGTATCATTTTTATAGGTTCAACAAGTAAACTATTTACTCGAAGAGTTATCCATTAAAACAGTCTTCAGCACTGCAGATGGTGCTCCTGAACCATAAAGGTGGGAGGAGGCTAACTCCTGAGATAGTGCTGCCGTTCAGTCATGACGTTCGTACAAACAGGACAGAGATGTCTGTAAGGGAGGGCGTGATCCTAGAAAGAAGAAAATTTGGAACTACCGCTATTTTACACAGCAGACCCTAATAAAACCTAGCTGAAATCAGAGGCATAGCTATCAGGTTTTGCACCCTAGGTAAAACCCTGCCCTGTGGGGAGAGGCGGGGGTGTTGAACCCTGGATAAAAATCTGAGGTGCAAGGGGAAGGAGAGCAGCCTACTTCTGTATCTCCTATTAGTTGGGCTCTAGTGATCATATCCTGCTAGTTTTGCTTCGCGGAACTATTAGATTGAAATCCCACAAATACTTAAAAAAAAAAAAAAAAAAAAAGCTACCTGAGTCACCTGGCTTTGCTGTCTTTTTTTTTAGAAGCCAAGTGAAGCTGTTTGGAAGTCACATCTCCATGCTTCCATCATGTAAAAGTATGAACCAAGAAAATAAAATGTTAGCTTCTTTCCAAGAACACCTGAGGATGCTGCTGAGCTACTTTATGTTTTGCTGTTTTAAAAATCATTAGTGAAAACAGTCAAAACTTTCCAAGACAATTCCTGACTGTTTCACTTAAATTGCTGAATTGTGTTAATTCTCAGTCTGGTTCATGGAAGCAATTCAGATTGTTCACAGGAATTCATGCCCTGGTGCTGGAACACTGGTTATCCATGCTGTGAGTGCTAATTTCTATGTATTATCATTTGCATCATACAGACTGCATTTTAGTGTGACATGGAAGAACATTAGATTTGAGGTTCATTGTTACAGAGCATTTATCAAACAATAAAGCAGGAACTAACTATAAAAGGAGTGAACCAGTTCAGTGGTGCTCAACCTTTCAACCCGGCAGAGCAAACGAGTGGCCTGGGGAAGGTCCACAGGCCGAACCCACATGCCAGGATCAGGCCCTGGGACCTGGCACTGCCCCCTCCCTGCCCCATGGACTGGGAATGGACTCCAGGGGTCTACCTGGCACCACCCCTGCGTGGTGGGACTGGGCCCTGGGGGTCTGGCACTGCCCCCTTCCAGCCCCTGACACTGATTTCCCTTACTAGGTCAGCCTTATCCTATGGGGATTTCCCCTCTGCACAGTCATTTCTCCCTGCTGGGGGCAGCAGGATACAGAGGGCTGTGATCTGTGGGAAGAACAAGACAGGACATCCCTGAGAGAACTGGAAGAAGTGGGGATAGGTCATTGTGTGAAAGCATGAAGCCTAAACATAGGTAGCTTTGGCCTGCATGGTGGCCCAAGATTTGTGCAGACCCAAGATGCTGGTATTTCTGGACCTTGTCTGCTCCACCAAGGGACAATCTCTCCTCATGGCAGAACAGCTAGGAAGGAAATCTGTAGGACTCATGGAGTTTTCTGTCTACAAGGCGGAAAAATCTTGCGTAGGAAAGGTATCTGGCCTTCAGCATTTGACTAGCTTGTCCATAGATTACAACTTCTATGTGGTGCGGAACCAGGACTCACAATGCTTTCTTGTTTTGGGGCCACTTCTCTCACTGCCACTGAAACAGAAGATGTTTCTGCTTCAACCTTGCTAATATTCAGGTCACACTAGACCCTGCTTGTGCAAATCACACAAGATGCTGCTTACCCATTGATTTCTACAACTTCCTCCTCCAGCAAGCCACTATTCTTGCAGTGCTTGAGGGATACCAACTACAACTCTTTACAGATGTGTGATCCCGTCCCTGACTAACATGAGGAATTAAACGCTGATTCACAAGGGAAGCAATTTCTGTCTACCAATCCACTGGCTAGTTAAATTACCAAACAGGGCCTCGAGTGCTGCACTTTCAGAAGTTAACAGTACAGAGTAACACATTTAAACTAACAATACAGCTTCCCTGTCATTCACAGGAATATAAAATTACTGCCCCTCTGCCCAGAACACAATGGGGGACAGATTACACAAGAGAACAGCAGCGAGAGCTTTCTATCTGCAGCCATGAACATGAGTCTAATTCTCTCTCTCTCTCTCTCTCTCTCTTTTTTTTTTTTCTTTCTTTTACGGTGACAAAGATAATGTAAAGTGGAGAGCAAAGCGAGAGTGAAAATGACCGGTTTGGGTGCGCAGAGAAATGGATGGAAAGCTAAATTGAATGAAGCACTAGAAAATGTACTTTAAAGAACAACGCTAAACTGGCAGGGGGTGGACTGGATGACCTACCAGGACTTTTCCATCTTTAACTTCTTGATTCTATTAAAAAGCTGAGAGAGTGAACAATGCATCCACCTCTCCCTTTTTTTCTTTTTCCTTTGGCTTCATGAGGAAATGACATTGCAGCCTGTTTTTCCCAAGAAATAATCAGGAACCAAACCTCAGAAAACAAAACAACACTTTAGAAGAGTTATTTTGCTTCTACTGGTATAAATACAGGTGATTTATTAACAAGTTCTGTTTCCTTTTTAAGACTGTCCCTGGCAGCCAAGGGAAAAGCCAGGTTATAATGATGTGTGTCCTATTACAAGAGGAACATTTAGAACTATAAATAACAGGCCAAATCAGTAGGTCTTTTCTCAGGAAAATCTCTCATTTGAATCCAGAGGGAGAAGGACTGCAGAAGGCAGAGTATGGTTTGCACAATTTGGTTTAATAAGAGGAAATTATATGATTATAGCAGAGAGCAGTGGAATCAGGTTTACTGAGCATGGGAATGGACCCAGACATTTCTGACCCCCTAAGGTCATCTCCCATTGAACTGATTTTCTTTCTAGAATTCAACATCTGCAAAGAGGGGACAAAATTTTCCTGCTGCCTATTTCATAAGTTTTGCATTAGGATTATACAAAGTTTGTACATACTCTGTAGGGGAATTCATAGCTATTACAGTTAACTCCCAGCTCCACGTTCTGCTATGTATAAATCATATTAACTCCCAGAATGCCTGGGAGGAGTACATGTGAGTGGTAGCTGATTATTCTATATGATATTAAAATCAGTATTCATATTTTAGTTATATAATTAGAACCTAGACTACAGTGGGAGAGTATACATATAAATGGGAAAAAACAATAATAAACAATACAGAGTCATACTTGTATTATACTTAGCCCCCATTTATATGTGTACTTCTTCCAACATATTCTGGGAGATAGTATGTGTTATATATACAGGAATATCGGAATGTAAAGCTGTTCCTTTTCTACAGATGTGAGGCAAGAATAATGACCATTTTTTCAACACTACATTGAGTCTTCTGCACCCAGTAAATTTTCTAACAAACAGAAAGACTGTATGTCTGCTAACAAGGTTAGATGCTGTTCATACTTATCCATATATTAGACTGAGGATGAAGTCATCGGAGACTTCAAACACACTAGGATGAAATATCTCTCTAACCAGGCAAGGAGAAATCAACAGAGCAGTTGCTACTATACAGAATACGGCTGATCTGGGAAGAGACCCAAGCTTTGGAATCTGCAGGAAACCTAAATTAAACCCACATTTTAATCATATCTCTACGTGACTCTCTGAATTCTGGAAGCAGCCCTTGTGGGAAACACAGCTGGTGGAGTATTTTAACTGCAATGATGTCAGCCGGATTCTGATAGGCTTCTCGATAAGGTGACACTTTGCTGGAGGAGACTGTGACTTGCAGCTTTGTTTTCACAGCCTGCAAACTCAACATGCTTTTAGCCAGAAGGTGGCACTCTACCCTTCTGCAAGGTAGCTCCTTCCCAGTGTGCAACACCACAACGCAGTGGCTACACTGACATATCTGTGAACAAAACCCCATACAAATAATGCCTACTAATTTGTACCTCTTCTGCTGGTGCAGAGACCCGGCGTCTGGCTGCAGAGGGAGACAAATGAGAACAAGATGGAAACTGCAGATGGAAGATTACTATTTTGCAACCTCATTATTCAAAGCAATGGGGCAAATTGTAACAACTGGTTCTGATCCAAGGATTCTTCCTCAGAGCACGAAGCCTGACAGGAGACGCGAGGCTTTCAGACTACATAGTAATAAAACCATCAAGGAATAGGAGGCTGTCAATAAAAAATGTAACGCCAAAGCTCCTTTTTGGGTTTCTTAAAGTGACAGAGTCAAAACTGCATAAGAAAAGCAAATCTTGAGTGCCTTCCATCAATTACCAACAGTACTAGAGGCCCTAGTTCTCATGACTGTGTAATGGATTTGTAAATGTGAAACAACTACACACCTAATTTGCAGGTTCCGTTACCTTAAAGGTAGGAATGTAACTGTACAATGTAAACAGCTCTGGAAGCAAGGACCTTTTCCTATTAAAAACTGAAACAGGGTAAAAGCTCTTATCCCATGGCAGCTCCACTCTTTGTTTTCCTTCCCAGAAATCAGCACTAAAGCCATTCAGTTCCCAGTCCCTGTCCCTTTCTGACTCTCATGCTCTTCACTATACTGGTTTTAAAACCAAATCCAAACAATGTGCACCGAGATGCTTTTGTTTTAAAAAAATAACATGAATATTTCTGTGCACTAAATTGCTCTCTAATTTAGTTAATCTATCCCACACTGAACTACTCATATACCGGAGGTAACCATTTCCACTTAACACATTCTGGGTCTAAAAGGCACCCCCCACCTCAAACACACACACTGGTCTGAAGGGAAGTAGAGGAGCATGGGTAGCCTTGGCATGGTGGTCATTTTTCTTGTGAAGTTTCCTTAGGACACACAATCTGCCAGCTACGCAGTATTTAAACCACTTGTAGCTGAAACCTGAATGAAACTCTGTGTTGTTTCAGTGGCTTAAATGTGCGAATGAAACCATTCCAGGAGAGTTCCAGGTTTTCAAGCCATGGAAATTCACTGCCTCATCCCCTCCCTACCCCTCCAGGCTAGTTTTTTGTTTCAGACTGAAGTGTACTGTAGCATTCTGGAACAAGAATTAGTCAGAAGTAAAAATCAGCTCTCAGAGTGAAATATGTAAACTGAGCTATTCTACATTTTAATCATCTCCACTGAGCTCATGACTCTAATCTAGTAGATAAAGCGTGAAGGGCCTGGTACCCAATATTACCAACAGCTAGATGGGCAGTTCAGTGGAGTGGATAGGGCGATGGACTGGGGACTGTAAACTCTGTGTTCTCAAAGTTCTTGAAACCAGATCCGTTTTATACCTATGTATTTGTATGGTGCTTACTGTCTTCCTTGGGCTCAATAGTAATGTCTAGAGCAGGGAGGTCCAGCTTCCAAGACTCCGGGGGCCACATGCAGCGCAGGCTGCACCAGTTGAGCCACAGGGCCACGTGAACACTCCCTATCCCACTGCACCATGTGCCCAGGCACACACCACACCACCTCCACATGGGCCCGTGAGTGCAATTCCCCTCCCTACTGCAATGCATGAGTGCAATTCCCCTTTGCCTCCCCCTACTGCAAAGTGTGCCCTTGTGGGCAACTCCCCACACCACTGCACAAGGCCCCCCTCCACAGCTGCACTATGCAGGTGTGATCCCTCACACATGACCCCATTCCCCCTCTGTTTCCTGCATAGCCTCATACTCACCCTCAGCTCCCCACGCAGCTTGCCGTGCTGCCACACCCCTCTGAGGGGAGCCAGGGAGCAGCAGCTGGAGAAGAGAAGAAGCCCAGAGACCCCAGCTGCTGCTGTAGCCAGAGCGAGGGGGGGATGGTAGCCAGGCAAGAGCACAGGGGCCACAATTTAACTAGTCATGGGCCACCAGCCGGACAGCCCTGGTTTGGAGAACTGAGGATTAGTGAAGAACTGAACCAACCCCATCTAGCAAATCACCTTAAGCTGTTCCTAGGAAGCAAACACGTTTCTCATTCCACTTGTACCCTCTAGTGATGACACTTATTACCTGTGCTCGATGCTCTCCAACAGCAAACTGTATCACAGCAATGCCTGGGTTATGGCTGTCTTCAATCCTCTCCACAGTGCTGGAGTC
This sequence comes from Alligator sinensis, assembly GCF_000455745.1. NCBI lineage: Eukaryota > Metazoa > Chordata > Crocodylia > Alligatoridae > Alligator > Alligator sinensis. The sequence goes on along the minus strand of NW_005842512.1, from coordinate 721,421 downwards.
TATTTTCAGGTCACTGCTGATTTCTGCGCTCTGAATAAAGTCTTCTGTTTTTAAGTCCTCTACCTTCTTCAGCTCCCCATTAGCCAACTGAATGATCGACCCTTTCATGAAGTAAGGGGGCAGTGTCGGAGGAGCTGCTGTCGGAGAAGCAACAGACTGCACCACGGGAAGGTGGATCTGGGCCTGCACCACGGCTGCCTGGTAGGCTGGCTGGGTTGCGAGCGACTCGACGCTGTAATTCTCATTCTTAGGAATGGCGGTAGTGACAAATGTATGAGGCACTGCTGCAAACTGGGGAGATGAAGTGACTATAGCAGGTGCTACTCCTGATGATTCCACGTCTGCATTGCCGACTGGTATAAGCAGGGGCTGGGTGCCAGGGATCACCAGATGCTGTGGCAGGTTTCCAGGGTAACCAATCGCTTGCTGCTGACCACTCAGATAGCCAATTACTGGCGGCTGGGTCCCGGCGTAGAAGGCCGTGGCAGGCAGTCCGACAGGGACTTGCTCAGAGGCGCTGTGGGTGGTCTGAATGACAGTATGAGGGGACAAGGTGGCGATTGTTTTCACCCCCTCATGGCCCATAGTCTGTTGTGGAGATAAAGCATAGGACCTGTGGGCTGGCTTTCCTAAATGCAAGTTTCCCTTGTCATTGAGGGTTGAGGGAGAGGTTTCTCTGTGGGTGGCCTGCTGGACCTCCATATCTGCGGTAGGTGTGCTGCTGTTCGGTACGACCATCACAGAGGCCCGGACACCAGAGGAATCTCGTGTGCTGTATTCGGCAGGACTCGGGTGAACCACCACGTGCCTGGCCTCGTAATGGTGAGGAGCTGGTTTATTGCCTGCTTTGACTAGACCCATGTCTGCAGAGGGCGAGAGGCCATACCGCCTGCTTTTCTCTAGCTCTCCATTCAGAATTTCCTTGGCCTGCATTGCTTGCAGCCGGCTGCTCTCTGCCTTCTTGATGGGATCCCTGGTGACAAAGTGGCCCCCAGAGTCTGTGTACTGCACCACCACTTGGGAGGAGGGCCCAAGGGTGAGTGTGGGTGGAATCACTGTTTGGTGGGGATGCATATGGACTGGGATGGTCGGAGGAGAGACGTTTCGGACCGCACTCTGGGGAGAGCCGGAAATGTGGACGTACTGGTTTTGTTGGGTAGGAGGAGGAGACCCTGCTGAAATCAACCCCGGTGTCCTGACGAGATGCTGCTCAACTTTGTGCCCCTGCTGGCCCAAGCTACTCATGCTGGCCAGCAAAGTGGAATAAGCCTCCAGCTGAGAGCGCTGGGATGGAGTGGTTGCAACAGCAGTGGCAGAGGCTGCTGCGCCAGTCCCGGAATTGGCTGTCGGGGAAATCAGCTGGGAGGGGATGAACCCGGCATATGGTCCACTGTACGGGGGCCCAACAAACTGGAAAGTGGGTTGCAGATGCGTGTACTGCACAGGGGAGACAGGCGTCCCTGATTGTGACAGTGCGGGTGAATACACTGTGGGAAGTGTTGTTGTAGCTGGAACGGACCTGGGAGCACTGGGTGGGGAATAGTCTATTCCTGTGGACAGTGATTTGTGTAAGCCCTGCTGTAAACCAATCTCCACCGAAGTCCCTCCAGGTCTGTGCCTTCCACCCATGCTGCTTTGGCTGCTGGACGTGCTGGAGAGCCATGTTAAGTTATCTGCACGGTGGTTCTCGTTTGGCAGGACTAATGGCTTCACCTCGGAAGGCAGGCTGGTGGCAGGGATTTCTCGCTTTTTGGGCGGCAGGCATTCATTGCTCCTTTCTTGGTTGGATTTCATCTTTCGCCGTCCCCCCTCCACTGCTCTTGCTTCACTGTCTGGCTGGTTCAGATTTCAGTCTGATAAATGGAAAGTCACATTTGATTTCTGAAGGGGATCCAGTGACTTCATGAGGAATCATCTCCTTGTGAGCACAATCTTCCAACAGCTGCTCTGGATTCTGGAATGAGACATGAGTTGGGGGGGAAAGGGAAATCAAAATATCAATTCAGGAGAAAGAAAAATCTTTACAAAATTAAGAAGAGACTTTCAGTGCTACAAACACTCCTAGGATCAGATTATAGCTCTACTTTAAAAGCAGTGAAACCACTGGCCACATCAAGTTAATACATCATAAAAATTATTAAGAGATTGGGCAATCAAAACTCAAAGACCATACTTTTCTGCAGTTAAGCATGGTAACTTTTTTAACACCTCAAGGCTCTCTGTTTCTCTCTCTCTCAAAAAGTGTTGTGTTTCCATATAATATATATGTGTCATTCTCACACACACTTGCCTCCACCTTTAAAAAAATGGGACAATCTCATCCTAGCAGGTCCTACAACATGGGATCATTGTAGTAAACTTATATGTTGCATGACAGAGAGCTCTGAAGAACACATGGAAAAATATTTACGTTAGCAACTAGTAGCTTTTAGTAGCTCAGAAGGAAGATGCATTTCTTGTGGCCTCTTAGACCTCTGAGTCAGCAACACAAGGCTTTCATTTTGCTTTGGTCTGCACTGCAAACAGTTACCTATTCCTCTTGTCTCCAGCCACAGCTCGTTACAATGAGACACAAGTGCCCTTCATCTACTCATTTGGCAATGAACAATGAGACACAAGTGCCCTTCATCTACTCATGTGGAAATGACCCCCAGCCAAGCCATTTATTTACAGCAACAGCATAAAGCCAAAGATGGCTCTGCGCCAGATTTTTAATGAGGTTTCTGTTACTTTTGAAGCCCTCTGCTATTGGCTGCTCATAGGAAAATGACCTGGTGGAACGCTACTCTGCAAAATAATTGGTCCCCGACATCCATATCTGTCTGTATAGGTCACAGTGTACCTGCCTGTTTAAACTATACACCACCATGATGATGGCCCTAGATGTAGTGCCTACTGGATCAAATTTCCTTGTTTCTTAGCAACCAATGAACTATGAGACAGCTGGTGTGTGTAACAAACAGATTTCCACCAGTGCAGGGGCAGGGCATTTCCTAAGTCTATGCGAATGGCTCTCTAACAAGAAGCGGAATAAACATTCCACCTTGGAGGTCGCAATTCAGACAGAAAGTCACAGGCAGGGAGCACAGCAGTACAGCTCAGATCTGAATTTGGATCTGAAGGTGCCCCACATTAAGAGGGTTTGGGGTGTTTGAGACTGGCCGCTCCCGCTAGACAAGGTAGAGGCAAGCACCAAATCTGTAGGTTGCTCAGGAATCGAAAGGCTCATGCATTTATATAGGTTTGAAGCAAAGTGTCACCTCTTCTGCTGACCGACTTAGGTAGAAAGTTGCGTCTGCCGTCATTAAGATAAGGGACAAGGTCTCCCTAAATCCTATCATTTCCTGATAAAGAAAACAGTGCGACCAAGGTGCTACAGTCACCCACCCTGGCGATCTTCAAAAAGGGTCTTGATGCCCACCTTGCTGGGAGCAGATGACCCCAGCAGTCTTTCCTGCCCAGGTGCAGGGGGGCTGGCCCCAATGATCTGTAAGGTCCCTTCCAGCCCCTAACATCTATGAAATGATGTCATTAATTAGTCCCTTTCTTTTTTAAATAAATTCAAAGTACTCCCCCCAAAAAGTTATGCACTCCTGTTCTTCTTTGTTTCATGATTGAAACTTTACAGAAAACGAAACTCTTCTCGCCCCCATTCAGCTACTGCTCAGCACCTGTACTGCTGCCTTTTTTAAAGATATGCAAGGGTGGGCGTTCAGAAATGTACCGCCTCACGCTACAGGACTTTGAACAACAGCAGCATTATTTTATGCATGAGAAACAGAAACAATGTGAGAGGAAGACTCAGTGGAAAGAGATGGTGCAACAGATATTAAATGTGAATGCTGTTTATCAGTAATGACAGTTTTCTTATACAATGGAAAGTAACATTCCTTCTGTTTCCCTTCTTCCCCTCCTCAACAAATGCCTGATCAGTGTTCATAATGCAAGGCATGAACAATAAGCTTGCCATATACCTCTTACATGGTATTATGACAACATGGAAGACTGAGATTAAAACCTCAAGGTCCTCATTTAGATTTGATATGCCTCAAAGCTGTTATAATCTTAAGGGAAAGGTCCAAAGTATTCTAATGGTGTGGGGTAATTTTTCTTTTTAAACGGGCCATTTCATGGCTGGAAAAAATAATAAATGTTAAATAAGCCACCACAGCTATTTGCATAGAGCCTACAGAAACAGTTTGCTGTGTTTTCCCTTCATGACTCTATAGGAGCAGTTTACTAGTGTGAAATAAAAGTAAGCTGACAGAGACTAGTGGACAAGTTATTTGTAGGTTCTGAAGCTGTTCTCAAATTAAAGCAGCTACAGTCATTTAACTTCTATGCCAAGCCCCAGGCAGAGTTACAGCTAGGAGAAATAAGGTGATCTAACTGGTAACAGCAAGGGACTGAGACCAAGGCCAGCTGGGTTCTCATCAAGCATGAATACTGACATTGCCCAGCTGTATGGCTCTGGGTGAATCACTTTGGCATTTGCCATGCTTCAGTTTTCCCTATCTGTAAAATAGGTATAAGCACTGCTGACCTCACAGTTCACTAAGCCCCAGTTAATGCATGAGAAATCAGTAAAGACCCAGAGCTGGTTTTGTACATAATGCTAATAATGTTGGTCACAGAGGACAGAATTCTGGTTCTGTCCATAATAAAGCATAACATTTTTCTTTAAAGTAATGAACACTGAAAAAATTATTTGAAAGCCTCCTTTCAGAAGTGGCTCCCTGCACAATCCCAGCTGATTTGCTCAGTCCTACAGACTTGCCAGTGAGCCAGGAAATCCATTACTACTGTAGACTCAGTTGGACAAGGGCAGGAAGGAGACAAGAGCCCCGTTATTTGGACTGCAGCTATCACTCTTTGTAACAGTTACTCAGCCTGTCTTGGCAACAGCTAAAATTATTCTATTACATATGACTTATAGATTTTTATTTTTAAGTTCAACTAAAAATAAAATTGCCAAGCTACATTTGCACAGTCATCGGTAGTTAACTTTAGCTCACTGTAGTTTTGTATCTTGGGCAGCAAACCTTGGCAGAAGCTCTCCCAGACTCAGGCAGCTGCACAGAAGCACTGGGATGGAACCTGTTTTACATATTCATTGTGTTCCTCCTATTTTTATAATGAGCTCCTATTGAACTTGGACGCTTGACAGAATCGATCTGTTTGATCTCTTGTACAGATAGGCCTTATTCCAAAGGATCTAAACATACCTAGAGAGGAATATTTGCATTCATATCTGAAGCTGAGATATGGCCCCCAACTGAATCCAAACCCCAGTTCTAAATATAACCCAGCTTTGGAGAAGGGATGAATCCTTCATTTATATAATGCACAAACCAGATCCCCAGATTTAGATGTTCTACAACTTCGAGGAGCTTTGGATTCAGATTTCCTGTCTCAAATCTACTAGAGGAAGTGTCAAGTGAAACTCAAGAGTTTCAGTTTGCAGGGGTTTTTTTGTTCTGCTGCTACTCAAAAGGTTTTCACTCCCTGAATTTTGGGTTTGAGTAAGCCCCAAAACTCAAAACAAAACTCCTTCAAAACAACCAAATATCAACTGCTTTTGTAATTAATTTATACATAACAATGTATTTCTACCTATAAGGAAAAAACATAAATGAGTCTCGAGTCATTCAGGTGGGGCTGGAGCTTAGCAAACCTTTTTTATGAACATGATGTTGGGTTGTAGACAGTAATGGAATCTGAAGCCAGATGAGACTTACATGGCTTTAAGGTACTGTTTATTTTTTTTCACAAGTGTTTCATAGAGATCACAGAGGTAACTGAAGGGTTTCCCATCATCTCTACATCAGTGGTTCTCAACCTTTTTGGAATCAAGGCACCCTTCACTGGACTCGAGGAACCCTTTCATAACTTTTGTGAATTGAGTAGTACCCAATTTCAAAAACTAATTTATATATTACAGGTCTTACTTCCTTGTAGAGGGAGCCAGGAGGTAGGAGTGGGGGACAAGCCAGGCAGGGACAAGCCTTAACCTGTGCTTATCTTTTTTATCTCCTCACCCCTTAAGATACCATTCAAAGGACCTCATGGCATCCTTGATGAGTATCACTGCTCCAGGTGCTGGAGTAGAAGGAGCAAACAAGCTAATGGGGGGAAAACAAACTGCCAATTTTGTTTCATTTCTCCCTGAATTATAAATGTTAGCCAAAATTTTTAAGTCTGGCTACCTGAAATTATGTTTCTAACTTATTTAGGAGATTAGCAGCTAGGTTTTCAGAACAGTGGGCACCCATTTCTCAATGAAACAAAATCAGCCCACTATGTCTTCAGTGTTTAGAAAGTTTTGGCCTAATATTTTAACTTAAATGACAGTAACAGCAAGAAGGATGCAACCAATTCCACTTGAAACATAAGAATTAGATCCAAAGGTCTACCCAGAGGTAAAGCATGAGGTTCACTTATTCTTCCTTTCCTGTCACAAAATCATATTCCCATTCTGCCTACACTCTCAGGCATGGTCTACCATTTATAATTTGCATGTTTATTTTGCAAGACTAAAATAATTCTTGGCTCTGAGATTTCTTTTTCCTTGTTTAATTGGAGAGTTTTTATGAGAATTTATAAAATCTGCAAAACAGCTGGAAATTCTGGACAATCTCAATCTCTGCTCCCTCCCCTGCCGTGCATGTGTGTATTTATGGCTCTCTGTTCTCTCCCCTGGGGGCGGGGGGGCGGGAAGGGGGGTGTATTTATGGCAAGGAGGTACAGGGGACAAAGGAGATTGGGGACAGCAGCTGGACTTTGGTATTCCTGGCAAACAGAACACATGGAACATTGCTAAAGTGTCCGGGTAGCCAGTGTCCGCTGGCAGCCTGCCCATGCTCAAATTCCTGGAAAGGCTTAAGGCAGAAACATAATCGCTTGAAGGAGCCACCATCTGGGTCTGTGCTAGTCCCACATGGATTGCTCACTAGAGCTCAGAATACGTATTTTCACAAAAAATGCATTTCTCAAAGGCTTCTCTATCTAAATGTGTTGACCAGAATGGTATTTTCATATTTATTCTTTTTCTAATGAATTTAAAGCTTATGAAAGGAGCCTGGCTGACAGCTCCAGAGGCTGGACTCCTCTATTTATCCACAGAAGAGGTACAATACAGGCAAAACCTGACATGACACTTTCCCCTTAACTCCCTGACTATGAGCTTCATCTCAGACACAGGAGACTGATTCTCTGGGTCACAGGAGAGTCCAGACTCTGTGGACCACATTGTTAAGAGTTTATGGATGCCTAAAGATGAAGAGAAGTGCCTTGTGAGATTTTCAGCTCTCAATGGAGTGAGGGCCCTTGGTACTTTTGAAAGTCCCACTAGGTGTGCAGTCATGTAAATACCTTAACAAAACTGCCTCATGTTTATTCAACCCAGGTCCTGCTGCTGAAACCACTAACACTGCTAGCTATTCATATGCTTTTCTAATCCTTTAGGAAGTGGATGGAGCCCATAAGCTCCAGACCACAGAACAATTACTAGGAGGGAGCGACTTTTAGTCTTCAACCTAGGTTGCATTTGAAACCAGCCACCTATAGGTGAAAGGCTCCCAGCCCCTGACTTCTGAGGCTATATATTATTACCAGTTTTTAGTATTTAATTTTGCCACTCAAAATGTGGCTGGCAGTTTCAGACACACATCAGTGTGATACAAAGTGCACTCCCTCTGGAAGTCACTATGAGTTGTCAGTCAAGGGCAGGCCAATTCAATCTAATCCAATTTAATATCCAAAGATTACAGTGGAAAGACAAACCCTTGAATCAAGTCTGGCACAGCCCTGTCCTGGTATGCTACATGCAGCCCTGTAGACTAAATCAGTTGTGCACCCAGGCATCTGTACCCACCAAGTGTAGAGCACACTCAGCTCCCACTGCAGTTCACGGGAGCTCAGGGCACTCAGCCTCACAACTCCCTAGCGCAGGAGCTCATAATTGGGCTTGCACAGATCAAAAGCTGTCCACATTATAGGACATTTGGCACCTGTATTTGGATCCTCAGATCTATGTGCCAGCTTTCCCCAAACCCTACAGATTAACCTCTGCCTACTATATATTTATGGTGGTAACTGTTACAGATTTCATTAGCCTTGTCATGTGTCACTTAGCACTGGCTAACAGTAGATGCACAAGTTTATGGTCCAAACCTACCAATTTCCCAGTCCTCTGGCAGACTTCCCAGAAGGGCCACTTGCAGAGATCCATTAATAAGAAACATGAAAAGCTAATAAATTTGAAAATCTCCCCCCATACCTAGAGGACTCCTGAACAACTCTCTATCTGTGAGCCAGACTGTCCACAGCAGCTTCAGTGTTTAGCGCACCTTTAGGAATGAATGCACTGTGGCAAACGGATACAGATTTTGTGAAGTGTGAAACAATTTGTTTTCCATAAGATCAGATATCTTCGAGAGTGTGAGCTAATAACAACTGTGGGTCAGACTTGTGAGATGAAGACTGTGGAGTTGTGAATCTCATCCCCAAACCCTGACCTGGCAGGGTCTCAACTCAGGTAGTCACTTATTATCTCCTATTTGCATATATATGTAACGCAAGCTGGTTGTTAGAAAACAAACAAACATAGGCCATCGTGGGATAATTGCCCACTCCAGCTCCCTAAATGCTGAATTTGTTGAGGTAAAGAGTGAGCTCTTTAATTTTGGAAGCAGGACACATTTGTCCTGTTTGCATGTTCTACTATGATGACTTCAGTGAGGAAGACTCAATCATTCTACCTGATATATGTTGGGGAGCTGTTCAACAATGACGGTTACTCATCGTGCTATTATTAAATTCACTGTATGATGATTAACTTAGACAAGAATTTAATTTTCAAAAGTTTGCAGACGTTCAATGTCATTTTAGGTGGGTGATATTTCATGGCTCCGTGCATGTGGAGAAAAACTGCTTTCTTTTCAGTCTCTCTCATAATCGTGCAACGATTTCTGGAGACAGCAAGGGAAGTGTGTGGCTCTCTAGGCATGTGACGGGAACACAGCTACACATCGACTGCCGAGTAATTGTATATTGATAGTTTCAGAGGTCAGTTCCATGAATTCTTAGCTGCCCTTTCTCTGGGTCTTTAGTCTCAGATTTCAAATGAGAAAGCCATTACTCAATGTAAAAGTTCCCTTTTCTAGAATGCTTTGCAACAAGTTCAGAGCAAATCTTATCCTCAGCACCCAGACTGAGAAAGCAAGCTGTGCTGTCTGCAAAGGAATGTGTT
>NW_005842512.1:708571-712140 GCF_000455745.1 Alligator sinensis | reverse complement strand
AGCAGGAAATTCTGCAGAGTAAAGAGGTGTCATAATGTCTCCAGGTTTGCTGCCTGCCATCCTCATTCCACTCCCCCGAAATTCCATGCATACTATGGCCAATCTTAGAGTTACAAAAAAAATACACAGGCCCTAAAAGACATGAGTTTAGCTTACAAAAATATCCCCCAAATTGTTTTAAAATGCTACGTGGTCTTGCTATTTACTTTCTGATGCTTGAGCTGTTGGGGTGCACATTCTCCCCTTACAACCATAGGGGTTAGAAACTGACTTTTCCTTTTAAATGAAATTCGTGATTCCCATGTAATCACCTGACTCCAGGAGCTGGGGCTTTAAAACTGCCCCACCAAATATCATAATACTCACAATGAAAATGTGAGAGTTGGAAACACTGATTATATAGTATGGAAGTATGGACTCACTGACATTGTCATATCCTGCACCTGCCTCCTCTATCCTGTAGAGGAGGCAGGTGCAGGATATGACAATAAGGGCCTTAATACTAGATCTTTGAGCCAGAGACAATGTATATGGACATAATGTCACATACATCAGGAGGCACTACTTCACAGTCAGGGCAGCTAGGGGCTGGAACCAACTTCCAAGGGAAGTGGTGCACGCTCCTACCCTGGGGGTCTTCAAAAGGAGACCAGACAATTATCTAGCCGGGTTCGCTTGACCCCAGCATCCTTTCCTGCCCATGGCAGGGGGTCAGACTTGATGATCTGATTAGGTCCCTTCCAATCCTACCAATTAACTAACTAAGAAACATTACCAGAGCTGCACAGCAAACAGACATACTGATAGTGACAACAGATGAGACAAAGCTATGAACTCAGAATCTGGATCTAGGCATTTCAGTCTGGAGTTTTACTCCAGGGAGTTGTAAGTTATGGCTCTATAAACTAAACCTGGCATGAAATATCTCACTGTTATATTGTACTTAAAGCAGAGCTCTTGTGCATTTGACATTTCAAGTCTGATGGAGAATCTAAAAACTGAAATATAATGCTGAAACCCTAATTAAATTGAACGCGAACAAGACTGAGCCACCAAAGGAGTTCAGTTCTCTGCTGCCTTCCACGTTGGGTGGTCACCATTTCTACATATGCAAAGAGTATTGTGAGGTATGATCAGCTCAGAGTGGTAGCCACCTACTTCAGCTACTCAAGACGCTGAGCATCTTCATATCCTGGATAGGTCTAAATTAGGTTTCTCTTTGCGAAGTGCAAAAGGGAAAAGGGACTATCTTTTAGCTGTTCTCTTCAGAAACAGTAAATATACAAATATATAAGTAGAGATGGGCATTGAGAACTAGTGTATACCTATTCATACAACTTCAACAATGTCACCCAAATACCACGTGTTAGACCAAATAATAGTATGCAATAAGGGCACACAGAGAGGATGTAATAAACCAGCCTACAAGGATGGGTTTCATTATGCAGCATCACTGAACCCACAATGTTTCCAGCCAACAATGGGCCAATTGCCCCCAAAGCTGCACTAGATCTGTCCCGCTATAAACCAAGCAAATCTTTTAAAGTGTCCATAAGGATTCTCTTCCATTATGGAAGAGATCAGTTTTAGTAGCTGCCATGCAGTGTGGCTTGTGGCACATGCCAAATGCCTGAGCTGCTTTGATGGTTCCAACATATGTGGGGAACATGAAGGCACTGTGTGTATAAATTTGGCTTCAGTGGGATGTTTCAATGCTGTCTCTCTCTCCTGCCCAACCCCAATCACATCTCAGGCTACAGGGGACAAAGAGGCCACATATGTCAGGAGGGAACTGTTTAGCCCTTTTGCACCACTGCATGGTTAGACAGACACAGTGTGTGGGTTTTTGCTTTCCTTTAAAACACCTTGGCCATTGTCAGGGTACTACGATGGACCAACTGTTTTATCTAGTACAAGAAGCCCTCCCCCTCCTACACCAATTCCCAGGAGGCATTTTGGCAGCGTATATGAGTGAATGGAGTTCATTTATAAACATGTATAATACAGAAATTCTTTTGCTGTTGTTTCTCATTTATCTAAAATGTGTCCAGCAAGAATGGGAGCTGCCTACACAATTTTCCATTGAAAATTTCAGACTATAACCGTAGAAAAACACCCACTGTCCACTTATTTTAACACGATGTAGAAACTGTCATGCCTCTATGCACAAACACATTTGTACCTCTTACATCTGTCATATGTGCCTCTTTCCACGTGCAGGCCCTGCACAAACATTCATATTTATGCCTGTGCTTTATAAACCCATGTACACGTGGCACAACAAACTTTAAAAATGTCAAGCCTGATTTTTTCAAAGACATGAACGCCCACTGCTCCAGCTGAAACCAACAGACGGTGTGGGTGTTCACCACCTCCAAAAACCAGGCCATTAGCTTGTTGCAGACATCAACCAATGTGAGGCTGCCAATTCATACAGAAGCTCTGTGTTTCAAACACAAAATGCACTTTTATGAATCAGCTGATGTCTGGACAGCCTCGGGGTATCAAGGTAGATTTGAAATGGCATAGAAGCAAATTAAAGGCATAGTTGAGGTGGGTGATAGCTCTCCTTGTATCCTGGCACCCCCTACTCCTCTAATGTTAGGAGCAATGGGGAGTATCCAGCAATCCCGCTTTCATTGGTGTGAAAATCAAAGGTCCATCCAAGTTTATGCAGCTCATGGGTAAGATGTGCTAATTTATGGAAGTAGTGGCAAACAAGGGAATTATGTGGCATCACATCCAACCACTTTTGGCTCCCTAGCCTAAAGGACCAGATACCCATAGACAGAGTGAGGCTCAAACTCACAGCACCAAAATGACTAGAAGGGGCTTCTCAAAACTACTGAATCCACTTGCCTGCATTTTAAGGCAACTGTTTATCCAAAGCGTCCTAAAAACCATCCACTCCTGTCCTTTGCAACCACACCCACAAAGCACATTGTGAAACCAAAGCTCAGGAACACCCTGCACCAGGCCACAGATAAAAAGCAGACGAGACTTGGGTACTGCCAATGTCCTGTCGCTGCACTGCCAGAGAAGTATCAGAGACCTCCTGCCTCTGGAGTTGTAGCAAGACACCTTTACAGCTCTGCCACTGGGCCCCCACATCGGTATGAGGTAAGTATGAATTAACTGCAAATTAACTAATTAAGGGCTCAAGAACACACACTAACTCAAGCGGTGGCTCCAGCACAATAGGATATTTAGGCCCTGATTCATTAAAGCACACATATATTTAAGTACAGGAATAAATCCTAGTTGGGCACTTAAATTTAAGTGAACACTTAAGTGTTTTGCTGAATTAGGGAGACTGACAATCAGATGAAGACAATTCTGCCTGGCCTGCAGACGACACACAGCTGGCTTCCACTTTTGCTGCAGGTGGTTAGTGTTGATGGGAGATTCCCCCACCCCCTTTCTTTTACTGAATGAGTCAGTGATGTTTGGGTGTGCCCTCAGGAAATATCTCACTTGTACGCCCCCAGTTCCTCAAGATGGCCTATGGCAAATGGTGATTACCAGAGAAGCCAGTTCTGTTCTGAGGTGTTGGTGTGTGTGCGTGTGTA
>NW_005842512.1:681967-708561 GCF_000455745.1 Alligator sinensis | reverse complement strand
TTTGAAAATGCATATCCTGCTTCTGCTACCCATCAAATGGATTAGCTCCCTATTCCTGACTCGTACCTCATGGGGTGCCTCCCATTTCATGGCCAGCCTTGCAGGTTGATAAGAATGACACTCTGAGTAAAATTCATCACTGCTCTCACTTCACTGGGAGGAGGGTAAAATTGACCCCTCACTGCTGTATCTGAATAGGAGATGCAAGAAACAATTACCATATTTATCTGGATGAAAGATGAGGTTTCCCCCTCAATAAGCATAGAGCAAAAACCCTTTGTCCAATATTCACATAGGCTAGGGACAGACATTTAAAAAGCTGGAGCCTAAACTGATTCAGTCTTTGCAAGGTTAGTTTAACCTGCATAGACTGAACCAATCTGCAAGTAAATAGACATTCGCTTTTGACTCTGGAAATGCAGGCACAAGCCTACAGTGGCTCAGAGCTGGGGCTAGTTATGGAGCCCAACTCAGTGCTGCCTCCTGCAGTGGCAGTGTGGCCTAGGCTGGGGCGGCCCCAGGATGCGGAGGTCAGCACCCACCACCTCCCACCTCCAGCCCTGCGCGGGGGCCGTGGTTTGCAGGCGGGCTGCAGCTGGAGCATGGCTACCTGCCCCCTCCATGGCCTGGTGGCAGCGAAGCAAACTATTGTGACAGGCAGAGGTAAAACACCTGTCGCCTACTGACAGAGACATCAGGTGCTTGAGGTGGGCTGCTGCAGGCCAGGGGTGTGAGCAGCGGAGAGTGGGGCATGGACTGCAGCAGCCCGGTCCAACCCAGTGGCTTAGGGGCATAGGCAGCGACTGACCCACAGGAGCCCACCCTGAGTGCCCGGTGTGGCCGCAAGCAAGTGGCGGGTGACAGGTGTCTCACCCCCGCCACAATGGTTCACTCTGCCCCTATATATATATAGGTTTCAGCTGAACACAATGTTTTATTGATATATTTACAGTTTTAAACCATTTTGGAAGCCTACCAATGCCTCCACTCACAATAATAAAATACATTCTAAATACCTATATATTTTGGCATTTGATTTTGGGTTTTTCATCATGGAAAAATCAGAGCTCCTGCTGAGACCACTCTGTACAACCCAGGGAATTATGTGCAGAAAAATTGAAAATTATGCATGGAAAACAAAATTATGTGCAAGAAAACTCAAAATTATGCAAAATTAATTTTTAAATTTTTTTACAAATATAACTAAATATAACACTGTTTGAACCTTCTTTAGAAATATATGCAGGTACTTTGTATGGTTGGAGGGTGGGTGGGTGTGGAGTTCATAGGGGGCTTGTGAAGGGGTGTGGGGTGGTACACAGCCCCCACCACTGGCAGCTCGGCAGCAGCAGGCAGTGGGCCCTTGGAGCACTCACGGACATGGCAGGCAGAGCCCCCAGTGGCATGTGCCTCTGGCCGAGTCCCTGAAGCTGCATGTGCTGGCACAGAGCCAACCCTACCCACTGCCATGTGCCTCTGCACCAGACTGGACTGGCTCCGTGCCAGCATGTGCAGATCGTGACACTGCAGGCAGGAGCTGTGTGCCATCAGGCCAGGTTGGCTCTGTGTGTCCATGGGCGACTTTCCACTGGAGTACTGGAAGCCCCACGTGGAGGCATGGAGTTAGTCGGCCCGGCTTGGTGGTGCATGGACCAGGAGCCACACTCCACTGGGCCAGATGTGCTCCCTGCCTCCATGTGGGGCTTCCAGCACTCCAGTGGAAAGTCACCCATGGACGCACGGAGCTCACCCCACCTGATAAGTGTGCGACTCCATGCCTCCATGTACAGCTTCCCACCCAACCCAATGGTGCACAGCTCCCGGTCTACGTGCCATCAGGCCAGGCCAGCCCTCCATGTGGGGCTTCCCACGGACACCTCCTTGCTTCCTGATAGTAAGGGGAGGAGGTGTTATAGGAGGAAGAATTTGGTAGTGCAGAGGGCAAGGGGGCTGCCTTATCCTCCAAATTTAATTTTCCCTGCTGTAGTAGCGGGAAGGAGACAAATTCAAGGCAAACCTCCATTAATTAGATTCTATACCTGGAAAATTATTAAAAATGTATAAATTTTCCATGTTTAGAATCTAATTATGGGGGGTTATCTTATATTTGAGTAAATACGGTAAGACAAAAGGTAATAATGCAGGTTAATGACAAGCTAGTAGGCTGCACAGGCACAAGCTCTATTCACAGTTAAATAAAATTCTAATGAATTCCAGCCCTGATTACAAGGTATGTTGGGGCAGATATTATGGTGTGGACAAATATAATGCTTAGAACGTTCTAAATACACTTTAAATCCCTAGGGCACCTATACACGTGCGTGAAGAGATAACTCTGTCTGTCCCTGAATTGGGACATTCTAGCTACCCCTCTGTTTGTCACTCTGGTGGCTGGTTTAACCTGGTGACCCAGGTGACCGTGCTGTAGAAATTCCTGAGGGGAGGTTGCTGTCTTGTTCGGGCGGCATTTTTGGAACACAGAAGCCACCAGCCTTCAGAGAGAGAATCTCTGGATGAATCAGTGAGTATGCCTGGACAGTAGCTAGTAGTTTAGAACCAAGTATATTTCAGTCGCATATTAAAAGGGCCACCAAGCCCATATTTGTAAGACTCAATTTATTAGAACTTGCTCAAGGTGTTTTTGGCTTAAATGCCTTTGTCTACTCCCTCCCCCACCTTCTCCCTGAACAATAAATGTATCGGGCAACAACATGACTGGCTGTTTTACTCTGTGAATGCCTGTGTGGAGACAGGGGACAGATAGGCTTTTTAGCTCCCTTTTCCTGGGCCAGCTACCTAGGGATTGGCTATTTTTGGATGTTTCAAGCTGAAAGAAGCACCCAGAAACTTTACCACTGGGCAAAGCACCCCAAGGCTTGCAGGGTCTGTGTACAGGTACTCCTCACTTAACGTCATCCCGGTTGTTTCATTATTACATCACTGATATATTAGAGAACATACTTATTTAAAGTCGCGCAATGTTCGGTTATAACGTTGTTTGTCTGCTGCCTGCTAGCAAGTAACTACTGTGACATGATCGGATTTTCTTAACATTGTTTCTCTTAAAGTTACTTTTCCCCAGAATGTAACTATGACGTTAAGTGAGAAGTAGCTGTACCGTGGGCTGCACAGAGCCCTAACAAAGAGCAGTGCCCAGGTGGTGGCTGCGTTACCTGAGGCTTGTGGGTGTGCTCCAAGAAAGGGTATGGCTGAATGGAGATGCCCCAGGCAAGACTCCCGAAGCATGGTTTTGGGCCTGCCACAATGAGGTAGGTGGCTCTGCCTAGTAGCACCTCTTACTGGGCCGCCATACCCTGGGTAAAGGTCCCAGACTTATTTGGGGTGGAGGAGTAGCCAGGTTTTGGGGGGAGAGGGGACAGAGAGTGGGCTGAGGGCTTAGTGGCCCGGTGCTCTTGGTGGTTGGGTATTTGTTCTTATAACTAAATCCTATTCAATTGCTGGGTAGTGGTAGTGGTGGAGGGGAAACAGAGCCATTGCACAAGGGGCACTTTATACAGCAGAATGATTGTCAGCTCCATGCTCCATGCAAAGTGAATTAGCACATTAACTGCTAATTATTCCTCATTCTCTCTGCTGCACTCTTGCAGCCAGCCCTGCCTGCAGGTTCTGCTCTGCACACACATCTCTATGCAACTGCTGGCCATGCAAGGGACTTGAACAGCTTTCTAGGGAAAGTCCTTTTAAGGCTGCAGTGTGAGGCGGAGACTGTGGGAAGTCCCAAAGAAACCAGCCCCAAAATGAAGAAGCAGAGGCCTCCAACCTCCTCTCCAGGTCTTCCCCCATCTGGGTACTACCACAGACAGCTTGGTAGTGTGTAGGAGAGGCATGCAGGGAAAGTGAGGCATGGGCTATGGGTTGGATGCGAAGTAGCAGTGGCAGCTCAGAAGCAGGGGGCAGGAAACACCTGGCAACCCCTCCAACACCCCCCACTCCAGTTTGCAATCAGTGACATTCTGGGAACAGTTCAAGTGTCATGTCTGACTGCACCTTCACAAATAAACTCACTGTGTCAACATGGAGTGGCAGAATCTGATATGAAAGGCACCACTGAAACAACACACCAGATGGTACTACCAGGGCAGCTTCAATTTACCAATGAAGGTCTTTGCTTCTGGTAAGTGAAAAAATAATAAAATTCAGTTTAAATTTTTTTTTAAAATTGCAAGATTTTTTTGTTTTTATTTTTTAATGAAGAATATATATATTCTGCACTGAGCAAATGGACAAGAAGATCACCACATGGAAACTAAATGGATCCCTAGTCATAGAGGGTAAGCAGTGATTTTGTGTCCTTGCCAGGGTTACCACTGGATCTGCCACTTGAGACCCAAGGCACTAGGACAAACACCAGTGAAATGGACAGAGGGATGACAGCTACCTGCAGCTGTTTTCAATACAAAAGCTGACTAATTATTTGCAGCCCTCTCCTGTGGCTCATATGGAGCACAGCATGGAGCTGCAGAGCATTATGCAAGTCTAATGTGCTGCCGGATCTCTTAGGAACAGTCAGCAGCCAAGTCACTCCCTCCCACCATTGGCTCAGCTTCATTAACTTAATCAGGTATTCATTCATTCATTCATTCATTCAAAAAATATTACACTAACCCTGGCAGATAGCCAGTGCCATTCATGCAGAGAAGCGCTCGCACGTCAGTCACACCAACCTGAAGTAAGGAGATAGAGAGGTGGGAACCATAATGTTTGCTGCTTTTGGACAGAAATGAGTTTTGCAAGCAGCTTTTGCACATGTGCTGTAGCGAGAGCCCTCAGGAAACTGCTGAGGTGGTAAGGGCTGTTGCATAAGCAGATGCAAGGCTGAGGAGACCTGGGATTGGAAAACATGCCTTTGAGTCAATTCAGCCTCCAAGCCTCAAGGCAGAACTAGACCAGGTCAGCCAAAGAATTTGTTAATGGGACTATTTGGAAACAATGAATGGTGGCAGGCTCAGCACACAGATTCATTTTGCGGAGAGTATCTTTCTCTTCCTTGTACACATCCCATACACCTGATACAGTTACAAGAATGGACATATAATGACAGAACAGGGGGCAAGAAAAGGAACAACACAATGAGTGTTAAAAGGATTTGGGAACAAAAGTCTCTGACCCCTGTTTGTAAACATGTCAGACTCTTTCCATAGGTCTGCAATGCTCCAGCCTCACACAGGAATACAATATTCTTGGATAGTCCTTGCACTTCCTTTATTCATTTCTTGGACGAGTCTGCAAAGAACATCATTTTTCTCTCCCAGTGGCATCAAAATAAGCTCCCCTGTGGGCACATCTACATGAGATGCTAACTGCGCAGCAGTCTAATAATACTGTGCAGTAGCGCATCACAGCACAAACAGTGCTAATACGTTACAGTATTATTAGGCTACCGCACAGTAGTGTCACTAAAAAGGCATGCACCAGCACTACTGTGCAGTAATGCTAGTTACTGAGCACTAATTTAGTACTTGATTATACACGTACTAAATTTAATGCACAGTACCTATGGCACATTAATGAATGTGTAGACATGTCCTGTGTTCATCAGTGGGATAAAGGAAAGCTAGTCTACAAATACTCTAACATTATAAAAGTAAGTCTGTCTGTCTGCCCGTAACGCTTTATTCGCACTCTGACTGGCTGACAAACAGCCAATCAGAGTGCAAACAAGCATTCTGACAGAACGCAGCCCACTGCCATGATGGTGGGGACACAGGGGACAGAGTTGGGGGAGGGAGACGAGGCCAGCACAGCTGGACTCACCTCCCCCCTGCCCTGCTCCCTGCAGATAATGTGAGAGGTGGAGGGGTGTGGGCCTGGGCCCAATGTGGTGGGGAGGGGAGGGGAGGAGACCCAAGCTCAGGCCCAATGCGGGACGGGGGGAAGAAGCAGGCCTGAGTGGGGGAAAAGCCGGCCCACTGTGTTGGGGGTGGGGAGGGAGGAAGTGACCCCAGCCTGATGCAGCTGCAGCAGCAGCTGGGGGAGGGAAGGAACGGGCCTCCTCCCCCATCAGGCCCGGGCCCACTCCTCCCCTCCCCCCTCCATGTTGGCCCTGAGCCCACTTCTCCCGTCCCTGCTACGGCGGGGTGGGTGGGTTGGGTAGGAGCAGATACGCCATGGCAGCGATGGTGGGGCCAGGGGAGGGAGTGAACCCAAGCTGGGGGAAAACTGGCCCACTGCATCCCCCCATTGGGCCTGGGCCCACTCCTCCCACTCACCCACGTCGGCCCTGAGTCCGCTCCTCCCGTCCCCCCGCTGCCACCAGGTCAGCCCGGGCCCAATGCTCCCCTCCACCCCCCGCTGCAGCAGCCTGGCTTCTCTGGCTATGTCCAAGGGGTCCATGAAACATGATTGTGATAAAGGAAAAGCATGTGGACACCTGCACTTACAATCCAAAGTGGGCTGCGCCTCCAGTTGGAATATTTTAGGAGTCCACAAAGGACAAAAGGGTGCAAAGCACTGTCCTACTGTCTATCCCTACAGCTCTAGCCATTCCCTACTGCCTATTGCTGTCGCCTATCCCTACTCCTATTGGCTATGTTGCCATTTCCACTGCACCTATTGCTGCTGTCTACTGCTATTGGCTATATCCCCCCCACCCTCCATCATTCTTGACAGGCAACTGGCTAGTTCTTAAATAAAAGAAGTGCACTGACTAGAAAACTCAAGCCTGGAAAGTCAGGTGTTACTTGCAGCCAATAATATTCATCCAGTGAATATGGCCAGTCCCTAACAGCACAGGAGATGCATAATGTTCCCTTGGACAAGGCTACCCAACAGTGTAGAAAGTGTCACACACACACACACACACACACACTCACACTCTCCCCCCCCCCACCCCCAAATGATAGACTGGACCTAAGGGCTCTCACTGTTTCTCTTACCCTGAAGAATCACCCTCTTCCCTGTAAGAACTTCAATCCTTTCCTCTGCAGCTAGTTTTAAAGGCTGCTATCTCTCTTCTGACAGATAAGCAGCCTCTTCCAAGCATAATGCTGTACCAGGCGATGACTTTGATGCCCAAAGGGCGATTTAAAAAAATGACTAGTTATTCCAAGTCCTCAATATTTAGCTGCTCAAGGTGAAACCCCTGGTTTTTAAAAGACACTCGACAAATGCCCATAAAAGTTGAGTCCTTTTTAAGTGACAATTTGGTCAATAGGCACAGCAAACAAAAGTTGTTTCCTATGCCCACACTGTAGTCCACGGTGCATAAATGGAACAGCCCCTAGTTAATGCTTAATTTTATGGGACTCCCCTGTAGACAGACCTACTTTTCAATGTGTGTCTGCATGCACACATGACAGTCAAGTCTCCAAAAATTCAACTACTGAGAAAGCCCCATCCTAACCAGTCTGTATCCTTAGATAAGATTCATTTTGAAACATTCAAACACTAAAACAATGTTTTTCCTCAACCCTTCTCTGCATCTCTCTCTCTCAAAAGGGCCTTATGCATGGGCCACGTAAGGCCATCTGCCACCCGCCTACCTAGCACCATTCTGCATACTGAAAAATCTTGGTTCCTAAAAGACAACCTGACTCCATCTTCTTCTTCCCCAGTTATATTCATGCTTTCCTTTCTTCTTCTTGTTCAACCAGGTACCTTACCATTTCCTGTATTAGTTGCTTCACTTTTTTTTGCATCAACTCTATATACTAGTGAGAGTCCATTCTTATTGATCATGCAAAAGTAGGATTGGAAGGGACCTCACAAGATCATCTAGTCCAGGCCCCTGCTCAAGGCACGATCATCCCTGACTAAATAATCTTAGCCAAGTGTCTGTCTAATCTGCTCTTGAAAATGGTCAGGGGTGGAGATTGCACAACTTCTCCAGGCTGACTGTTCCAATGCTTGACCACTCTCACAATCAAAGTTTTTTTTCCTAATTTCCAACCTCAATTTCCTCTCCTGCAGTTTGAGGCCATTGCTCCTAGTGCTATCCCCTACAGCTACAGAGAATGATGTTTTCTTCCACTGCAAAAATGCTGCAGAATATACTGAACACTTATTGGGAACAGTCTGTGAGATTAAATTTATGGTACAGAGGCAGTCTGGACAATTTTTAGAGGGGGCCATTAGCAAAAGAAGTAAAGTTCATGTACTTAATATTTTATACCAATCAATCTAAACGTTAGGTAGAGGTTCTGGCTTGGTACAGATAACTGATAAAGACATGGCTGGTGCAATTCTGGATCTTCATATGAATCATTTCCCCTCTCCCTAATAAAGAATCATTGTAAGAAAGTGAAGTTTAATGATTAAAAGTAAAAGAATGAGAATGCAATATTTTAGCATACTGAAATGAGACTTGTGTCTAACTACGCTGCCATCTCAGAATGTATTTCTCAAAAGTGTCAGGAATATTTTCCCCTCTACATTTCTGCAAGCCCCAGTTCTGTCTGTTGCTATACTCTTGGGATTTACCTAATCCCTGAAAGAAAGAAAAAAACCCTTGAATCTTCTTGTTAGAGAAGCAGAACCATGCCTCAAGTACTCTGAAAACCAGAAATTGTATTAGTTAGGTCTACTGAACAGAATGCTGTATAAACATGTGGTGTGTATATGTATACGTACGTACACACACACACACACACTATTTGCACTGTATTTTATACATATACATACATGGACAGACTAGGATTAAAAAGGGGGGTGGAGATGGTATAACGCATCAACACTTTTAATGCAACATGTATTTTTCTACAGTTAAATAGAAACTAGATACTTTACTAATACGTTATGGAGGGGCTAGCACTGTATTATTCAGTTTAAGATCAAAACAACAACAAATATAACTACTGGACTATGTACTAATTTGCTAGATTGCATATAAAGGTTTAAAATTCCACAACAAGCAGGGCAAAAAAAAGTCAAAATAGTCAAAAGATATTCCTATAGCCACTGTAGTTAAATGTATGTCTCCTATTCAGATCCATTAAACAAAATTAGACTTCTTGAGCACCTTGACAATGCCTCCAATACTTCATTGTCAGTCATTTCTACACAGGAGTTAATATTATCACATGTGAGTTCAGGTTTTTAGCTCTAGCTAAAACGCTTGTGGAGTGGAGAGCGATTACCAAGAATCAAGGAGATGACAATGAGCCATAAAATCTATCCACTCTCTCAGCACTGCCTGAATAGAAATGTGGCTCCCCCTCCCAAATAGTTGGCTTTTAAGTTTGGGTGAAGCAGGAACCAAAGGCAGGTGGAGAGGGATCTGCTCCAGTATACATACATACATACGTACATTATACATTTATTCTCTCAAACACCTACACACACACACCATACCCAGGATAACAGATTAATATACATTATTTCAATAAGCATGGGCTAAACGTCAATACAATGTGCCTTGGGCACTTTTGTGTATCTTTTGTGCTCTGGCTCTTTGTCTAACATTCCCAATCCTTAGCCACTTAAAAAAAACATTGTGTATATATAAAAAGGAACCTAAATGAGAAATGCTTCTTCTGGCTCCAAAATTACACTGGCCTGGGGTGTGGGATAATGTTCAGTCCTAGACCAGTTGTAAATTCAAGTCCGTGCTATCTCATAACTCAGGGCTACAAAAGGGATCTGTTTGGTGTTACAACCCCAGACATTCTCCTTTCTGGGGATTTATTTTAGCCATAATTGATTGAGAGATACTGAACCTGTAAATCATAATATCACTGTGTATCAGACACTACTTGATTAATTTCTAAAATAGATCTTTTTTATATCTGGCTTGGCACGGTTTATAAGTTTTTTGGCACTCATAAATAATACAAAAACTGTGAACTCATGCCAGTAAACCTGTCCACCATAGTGCATATCCTGTATTTACAAAGACTTTTGTAGGTTAGGCAACACCCACTCACACTTTTCAGGAAGACTGTATTAGCCCTTTTATAGACAGAATGTTTAAACACAATAATTTGAAAATATGTTTCACCAGTAACTATAGGAAGGACTTTGAAGTCATCTCTCCAGACTGGAGCTGAGGCAAGACCTGAGGAGAAGCCTACACTACATCCAGATGCTGTATCAGCACCTCAGAGGATTTCAGTTTCCTGAGCAATCAATAAAATACCTTTCATGAACAGTAACCAAATTAAGAGACAAACAGCTGATTAAATGTAAAGTACCACACGTTAAATTTAAAACACCACAGAAATCAGCCACTAAAATATTCTACGTTTTATGTGGAACATTTTGAAGGCTTGTTCCCATTTTATGGCACCTTAAATCGGGTGCATGTTACACCCTTCCCATTTTTGCCATGATGAACATGTTAATCGCAGCATAAATATAATGGATAGAGTGGGCTTTGAAGGATTGCAGCCTCTTGAGAATCATTTCTTTTAAACTGGTAAAGCATGGTTATGCCGATACTGGCCACTAGATAAATGCTGGCTGTTATATAAAAACAGCTTTAAATCGTCCCCTGACCTGCCTGTTTTGTGATGCGATTTCAAAGCACAGTCTTGGAAGAGAAATAGGACACAGCATCAGAATAAGCGAATCAATGCTCTAAGGCAGGATGTTGCTTACTAGGGCAATCCCACATTAACAAAAAGACAATCCCTCACCCCATCCAATCAGGAAGAAATGAAAAGTATTCAGGACAGCCCCAAATCCATTTGGATCTCACAGGTGTAAAAGCCTGTTGTCAGAAGTCTGAAAAGAGATCCTGCCATTTTACTAGCAGCACTGCCAAACTGAGATGGGTGCAAGAATGACCCGACAAAATACAAGTGCATCTTCCCAGGATCCTCTCCTAAGAGCCTTGATATGTTAGCTGTAAATGACAGCATCCATTCAACAGACAAACCTAGAAATGAGAACTTAATGTATAACCCAGGTGTACAAACCACCTGGAGATCTCTGAGGGCCAGAACAGGTATGGGGTGGCAGCAGCAGTGGTAGCGGCAGCAGTAGCCCCTTCAGCAACAGTGGGGCAAGCAGAGGTGGCCCTGACAGCTGCTTCCCACGGAAGAGCTGCACAAGTGGTGGTGGGCCAGGCAGTTGCAGGTTGACTGAGGGCTGTGCTGCACAGCCCTCATTTACCCCCTATAGCCAAGGCCAGGTCCACTAGGGCCATGGGACCCCGAATTCCATGGAGGGACACCCCCCCAACTTCTGATTGCCCGCTAATAGCCCAGAGGGCTGGATGGAAAAGCTCTGTGGTTCAGATCCAGCATATGGCCTGTTTTTTGACACCCACAGAATATATTTAGTATACACTGTTTGTATATCACTGAGGTTCAGCTGCCTTCCCCAATTACCTGCTAAGACCCAGAATCTCCTGCCCAGTATAAGTCACACAATGATGCATCGCATGTCAGAACCTGAGCACACTAAAAGACTTGAGAGAAACTGTAGAGCACTGTAAGTGACAATACGTTTGTTTTTGCTCTGGCTGCACTATATGCAAAAACATCCATCAAGCCTCCCTAAATGTCACGCACAGCCTACGAGGAGCTGACAGAAAACTAATAGAAAGTATGCACACCGTCTCCTGTGTAAACCTATCCTCCAATTACCCTAGGTTAGCCCCCTCAAAAAGACGACTTCATTTATAAAAACATTTCCAGTGAAAGATACAGACAAATGAGCAGTGGGTTCACCAACAGTAGCAGCTGCCATGTTCAACACGCAAGGTGTTGAGCAAATCAGCTGTGGTGAGCTCCCACTCCCATCCAGATCACAAAGATGTGGATGACATCCCTTATTAATTAAAAGGCAGAGGAACAGACTGGCAGAAAAAAAACATATACACATTCTCTTTCAACAGCTCAGTCACAAAAGTTGGTTGCTGTGACAAGAAACTGGCTTTTCTCATTCTTAGGCTGTGGTCAAGGAGGGTCACTTCAATGCTGGTCTCAAATCCTCTCTCTGTATAGTGTTTGTTCTGTTTCAAACGATCATGTGGGGGTTGTCCTCTTCCTTCTCACCTTTTACTTAGTTTGACTCTCTGGGTTTTATATGTTTATTTCTGTCTCTGCTGTAATATTTAAAATATTTAATGAAAATGCCACCATCACTAACAGTCTGAGACAATCAGAACTAAAGCCACATACTAATTTATTTAAAATTCAAATTAAAATTATTAAAAGCTGAATAGAATCATGGATGACATCCACCTGGTTTGAAATTTAGATATCATCACACTGACCTCATTTTTTACTAGTACTGTTTACTATGGACTATTCGCTGAGTCTGAGCCCATAAATATGCTTGATGCCTAGCCCCCACCTTCAAACCAATGGAATTAATATTCTCCTTCTTTTTATGGGTTGACCAGATTTGGCCTGCAGCTGCTTGTACTCCAGTCAGAACTGAGCCAATGTCAAAGAACAGAATAAAAACAGCCAGACAAGAAGAGAGAAATTAGTTCCAGAAGGACCTAGTAAATTCATGCAATGACAGTGTTTGATAAACAATGGGGACAAAATTTATTCCAAGCATCAAGACAAGAAAGAGCAGTGATAAACAACAGTCTTTGCAGGTTACTGAATGGCAAGTATATGAGATTTCTTTAACTGCCATCATTTTAATAATATATAGCTTTAATTATGTTCTTAACAAGCAGTTAGTTTTAAGACAATGGGGAAACTGGGAAATCAAACTGAATGACTTCTTCAGAAGATTGATAATGGGATGTAGAGATTTTCATCTGGAAGTCATTGGTTTGAACCTAACTTAGGGTAGTAGTGGAAGTCACTCATTACTATTTGACAGCCATGTGGAAGTATGTAGGTGTTTTCAGTTCAGTTCCAGATCCATGTTTTCATAATACAAGCCATCACGCCAACTGTGCATGGGACAGGAGGAGGGAGTTCTTTGAAAGTTCTCTCTCTTGGCTTCTCAAATGGATTCCTGTATAGTAATCTTAGCCTACAGTGGGGATAATTATACAGGAATACCTATACCAATGCAAGCCTGTATGCCTGCCTCCCAGTCTAGGTAAGCTATCCCAGTAGGGCTTGCACTGGTTTGAAACCAGGCTGCACTTCTCTAAAGTCTAAACTCCATTTTACACCACTGCAACTCAGTTATAACGAGGCTTGCGTTGGCACAGTGACACAGATACAAATATCCCCAGCATAAGCCGGTCCTTAGCAGAGACCAAGGACTGAATGGGTTTCAAAGCATTCAGAGTTCACTTCTTTCTGTAACACTTAGCAAAGTTGCTGAGCATTCAGGTACATCCTACAATCTAGATGTAAACTGCAGGCCTAGCCTAGTCTAGGAGTCATTTTGCTGAGAAAGTTATGGATGGTGTACTGCACTGACATCTCATTAGTGTAGAACTTAGGAGCTGTTTAAAACTGGGTGTAGGTTTCCAATGAGCAGACCAACTCTTGAGTGTGAAAGCCACAGAGTCTGAACTACCCACCTACCCTCTCATCCTGTGAAGCAGTTCCTTTTTCAAGCAAAAGCTGAGGCACAATAGCAGGGCAGGTAAGTTTGTACTGTAATTGCCCATACAGGGCGTGTTCAGTGGCTATGTAGAGACTTCATTCTATAATGTTTCATGGGCATTAAAGTCATTTAGGAAAAAGGAGCAACCCATAATTACAAGTAAGCGTCCTTGCTGAAATTGAAACAACATACAAAGCACCTTGCTAATCATTTACAATTTAAGATTTTAGTGAGGGCTTTACAGAAGCAGCATTTAAAATGCATTAATTTTGAAATGTCATTTAACTCACTCATTGAGGGAGACTTTTTTTTTTCCCCTTTGCAAGTCACTTGTGGCTACTGCACTCATGGATTAATACATCATCCTCCAGCCTGAAAAGATAAGAGCTTATCAGCCCTAACTTGCTATGCTAGCTGTATTTAAGCACTACAGGGTCATGATAAATACTTCCCATAAGATGTATTCTCTTCACATTTTCTGGGAAAACTGCTGAAAGCACAAGCCAGTAACATAGAGCTGATGGTTTTAGATCAGCTTGGGAAGCCCCAAATTTTAAATAAAATACTTCTCTCTTCCTTCTGGTCTCTGAAAATCTAGTTTTCCTCAGAAATAAGGGAAGTAGTTAAACAGGAAATACATGCTTGCATATCCCTACCCAACCTAAACCATAGTGCTTGTGGCTGATATCACTTTGTCAAACTGCACTATCTGCTCATGTCTAGTAAAAAGGAGAGACCAAGTTATAGGAATCCAGGTATATGAGGAAGCCTATGGGATACTGATTTTATTTTCCTTAAGCACATATGCAGATGATTATTTAATAATGGTCTAACATATACTAGATATCTGGCAGAACAAACCAAGGGCTTACAGTCTAATTTTATTCAAGACACAATTGATAAGTGTTATAAATGGTAGCAGGAAGGATAAGTATGAAGGACACAGTTATGCACATGGTCCTATTACCCTGAACACTGTTTTTTCTATTGTTTCCTTTGTGGCCGCCATGTGAACAGTCAGGCACTTGAACAGGTAAGGAGCAGACATACCAGGCTGGGGACACTGATGTATGCATGCTCAGGTAATAGTTACTTATGAAAAACCAACTCCAACCCCCACAAAAGAAAACAACCTGGTAAACCCATTCAGGTATTCTTTTCAATCTTGTCCCTTCAACTATCTATTATCTAAATGCTTTCAGGGTCCCCCTTTCCACTTTTAATATTACTAGATTCAGCTGTTGCTTGATATACTCCTTGCCTGATAGTCTTGTGAGGTTTAAGACTGCAACAATGACCCCTGAACAGACATACAATATTAATTTAGGTCTTTGCCCTGCAAAGTACCCACACCTACTAGGGGGATAGATAGTGTCCTCATCTGCTAATGAAGACAATGGGAGCTCAGCATCTTCCACATTATATTCAGCACTTTGTAGGATCAGGGCCTTACAATGTATTTTTTCATCTTTTAACCAGGCTATACTATGCATTAGTCCTCACATGATCTCTGAAAATGAAGGAGGTGCCCTCGATTTCCATTTAGAGAAACTGAGGCAGGCAAGTAAATGCCTTGCTTTCCAGAAGTGGTGATCCCCTTCCTGGAAGTCAAGGGGACCTGGGTTTCTACAGAATCTTTGAAAGTCCAGTTTTAAACAACCTGCCCAAGGCCATAGAGAAAATCTGTTTTTGAGCCAGGATTTTAGAGCTCAAGAAATCCTGACTCTGAATCCAGCACTTAGGCCTTTGACCTTGTGTCTACATCACGAGGCACTGGAAGAGCAGACTGTAACATGTGAAAGCTCAGATATCTTCAGTGGCTAAACATACTTCTACTCACATCTGGAGTAGATGCCTCAGGTGCTTTCCTTTCTGTTGAGGCAACTGGGAAAAAAGGGCCCTTTGTTTGAACCTACCTGGCCATCTGTTTTTCTATAAAAGGAATCTGCTTCCAAACAGGCACCCAGAATGAAATGCTCCCCTCTGATACATGAGAGACCTTCACAGACATCTCCCTGTCAGTGAGCAGCATATGTTTTTTTTCCAGCAATGAAGATCTCCCTTCTCCCTGTACAGTTATCATCAAATGCTGCTGCAGCAAAGTAACACATGATGGCCTGATTTCAGGCACATAACAAAGCAGCCCTCGTTATGGATTGCCTTTCATAACTCACTCCTGGCTGTGTTTTCCTGTGCCTCTTGGGACATATGAGATCATTATCTCATAAATAATGCATCCGGATGAAACCCATTACACCTTCTCTTGCTAACTTTGCCTACCCTGTGCTTCAAAAATATATTTTTGGGCTCCAGGAGATATTTCCTATCTGATTGTTGCAATTTTAAGACAGGTCATGTTTTAGGCTTTACTTTTTCTCAATGACCCATTAAATGCTCCGTTATCTAAATATGCAAATTCAGGGAGGATTAATGCAATTTCTCAGTAATGGCAGAGTCACACCTCAGAAAAATGCAGTAGTGAACAATGAGCTAATTAATTGCATCAAAAGTCTCGCACCTTTTTAGTCTTTGTGCAGAATTTTTCAGAAAGAACAAAATTAAACAATAAAGAGAGACAAGGAACTTAGTCATTTGGGTATTTTTAACTGCTGATTTAACGTTAAGAAAACCTGGGGTGATTTTCTCTTTAACTGATACTATGCTCCTCCCAATAAAGAATAATACTTCATCAAAACACTAACTGGTATGTTTAGAAGCTTACCACAAATTTCTGCTTGTACATGATGTCTCTCTCCTCTTCCTCTTGTCTGACCATTTGATGTAGATGGTAAGCTCTTTGTAGAAGGGCTGCTTGATGTTAGTACAATGCCTCTAGCTTGGTCCCTAAGTGCAAGCATGCTAACAATAATACGTTCCATGTCCTGGTCCTCTAGTAGCAGGGAAAGCCCTTACACTTCAGCGACATAACAGCTACTGTAATAATGCTGTAGCTAGCCAGCTGCAAAGCACTGCCAAGCAGGGGTGTCAAAATCACCCTGTGCCCTGGGCTGGATCAGGACTGGGTTCCTCACGGGCTGGATCTATGGGGCTGGTTGCTGAGGCAGTGGTTGCCAATGGTTGAGGCAGCACCAGCAGAGCAAGCGGCAGCTTCAGCAGCAAGGCAAATGGCAATGTCAAGTGGCCATGGGTAAGTAGTAGTGGTCCAAGTAGGGCTGTGGGGCAAGGAAGGCTGTGTCAGTTCCCCTCACTTCCCCTCTCCTAGTGTCACCCATATCTAACCAGACCCCAAATTCTGTGGCAGGTTCTGCCTGCATTAGCTCCAACCCCAGATTTCCAGGCCCATTAGGTGCACCTCAGGCCAGATGGAGCAGCTCCACAAGAGAGATTCAACCCTGGGGGCTGTGTGTTTGACACCCCTGCTGTAGAGTAAGGAAAAATGTCTTCCTGATCTCTGCAGTTTACACCTAAACTATCAAATTCCATTAGGAAAATAAGCACTTTCTTCCTGTGGTAGCTAGTCTCTCGTTTTTAGGAACCATGATTGAACATGGTTGCAGAGGAGTACACTACATGTGCAAAATTGTGCACCTATGCAGTAAAACAAGGGGATTTATTTCTATCTATCAGGTAAGACTGAAATCTTATGTGCATGGGGCACTTTTCAGGAAACTGGCTCCCTTGCACTACAATAGGTCCAACAACAATGGTAGATTTCCCTAAAACTGCCAGCACAGCCTCAAATGAAGTCTTAGCAGGTTTCTTGTTTCAAACAATATTTAAATTATTTAGTATTTAGTATTCTGGTTTCACGATCATAGCTAATTTATACAGGTAGATGAGCTTCTGAAGTGAAGCAAACATGCTTTTGCACATACACACAACCACTTAAACTATTCCCTTTTTAAAAACTGCCTTAAGGGAGGAAAAAAAGGAAAAAAAAACCCTACAGAATTTGCCTAGGGGAACTTGCTGGAAGTTCATAGATTAATATGATAAAAATGCAAGTTGTCCTAAAATCTTGTATAAACAAATCTATAAAAGTAAATAGCAGCTCCTAGAGTATAAACAAAATGATGCTCAATTTTAATTGCAGATTTTTTCCTTATCTAGAAATGAATTTTATTCCTGAGTTCTTTGCCTGGTCCCACGCACATTTCTAATGCAGAGCCAGTCACTGGATAGCCTTGCACATGCCCATTTGAGTTTCTAAAATGGTTTTAGCTCAATTAACTGAGTATCAAAGTTTGGGTTCACACAGGTCTTGACCCAGCAAAACATTTAGCATTTGCTTATCTTAAAAGCTTGGCGTAGTCCCACTGAAGTGAAGTCACTGAGATTATTCAAGAGCAGGCCACCACTCTAACTCACAGTGCTTTGTATAAAGCACCATGAGTTAGAGAGCCCTCCCCGCTGCCGCCCTCGACCCAACAGACATTTTGCCTGTTGGACTGGGAGGGCGGGGGGAAGGGGAATTGAGCCTGCCTGCAAGGAAGCAGCCAGCCAAGGAGCTGTCCCTCTCCCCAGCCATCCCCCCACCCCAGCTCTGGGGCTGTCAGCAGATAGGGAAGGGGGATGAGGGAGGAGGAAGGCAACAGCAATGAGCTGCTGGCTGGGGTTTGTCCAGTCTGAGCTGAAGGGTGGGAGAGACTGGAGGAGGGGCACGAGGCAGGGGGCTCTGATCCACCTGCCCCCATCCAGCTTCCTCCTCACCCCTTCCCGCTTTCTTCCTGCTGGTAGCCCTGGGAGCAGGGCTGGGTTCCATCAGCCCTGGCCCAAATGTTTGATAACTTAACCCTAAAAAACACAAGTTCCCTAAGGCATTCTAAATAAGAGCACTTTCATCTGATAACTCATTTGATGAGGGTTAATTTTTCATGTGATCAGCCACTTTAAAAGCACTCTGCAGCTATGCATGTGTGTTATGGCATGCCTGTAGAGTGCTTTCAGGGTGCCAACTGTGGGAAAAATGTAACTTCTGTTTGCACCCCAAGTGTTTAACTTTAAGCACATATGCTGAAGTGCTTTGCTGGATTGGGGCTACTGAGCTCTTCTAACCCACTGCCATTATCCTTTCTCAAGACCAGAACAGGGAGAGTCAAACAAAATCCTGCTCAAGTTAAAGGAAACCACAGCCCCAATGTAATTCCCTGTGTAGAGTTTCAATGCAATCTGGAGGTGTAAATGTTTACAAGCTACCGAAACACCATGGCTGCGTTAATCCTATTGTGTACCCGATATGTGCCCACGTACATGCCTGTGGCTTCCAAGATTGATTGAATGTCTCTTTTGGGAGATCACGTTATCTCTTGACTTAATTAATTTAATTCAAATAAACACCAGGCTCTTTCACCTGCCATTGAAGGTGGCAGACTGCTGTCTTGGCAAGAGCCTTAACAGAGCCCAAACACACTGAATGCTCAGCATTAATATGGTATCAAGGTGATGTAAGTATTTCCTAGGAAACAACTAAAGGTGTGATGGATGCATATTGTAAACTTTCTGGCGATGGCATGGCAATTCTTTTTTTTTTTTTTTAATTAAGTGAACATATGCAACAAGTATAATCTTTATTTAGCATTACTGAACACAATGTGGTACTGCCAGCTGGGGTTTTCATAGGGGACGCAGGGCAAGGAATGATAAGCATGTTTATAACACATTGTCAGTCATAAGAGCTATTATCTGTTTTACGGACTGGTGTTAGGTATTTTTATTTATCTGGTCATACACTCATGCGGATTTCTTAATATCTTTGCATTTTACTTGGATGGAATGTAGTCGGTGACTGAAACCTAGGAGGCTTAGGTTCTATTTCTACCTCTTCTGCTGGCCACTGGCTATGCATCTCAGTCTAACCCCTAACTGCCCTGTACAAATTTTAATTAACTAATTGCCACGTGCCCTTTGAAGTAAGAATCATCGTTATTACCTCCATATTACAAGCTGAGAAATACCTAGAGATCTCTGGACATAAGAAGTATTATATGTAGAAGGCATGGTAGACTTGCATGTTATAGACTAACTATCTCTCTCTCTAAAAAAAAAAATCATAATTGGGGTTCGCTCCACTTGCGATGGTTGTATCTCTCCTCCCACCAAGCTGATTTGCCTCACATATCAACATAAAAGGCAAAAGTTTGTTTTGAAGGAGCAAGAGCTATTCTCAAACAAAATACCCATTTATAACTTAAAACAAACTATGGAATAGGACCTCAATTTGGCCTTCACATTCATATGTGTAATTTATTGTCAAGATTTTAATGCCTGGTATTGATTTGACTGGAAAGAACTCCGAGAAGAAATTCTGTGTAGGGGGTAGCATTAGCTTTTATCAGCTACCAGGTACCAGCGTTTAGTTTGATTAAGAACACAGTGGGCTTCTTTGCACATCATTTAGTTTCAATGCTTAATTGACTTTAATAAGGGCACTTGATAGTATAAAACCCTGAAATTGAAAAATAAAGGCACATGTCTACTGCCAACTCATATTTTCTTATAATAATAAGGATGCCTAAAGACTGCTCAGTGTGAAAGCTTTTACAAATTTCTGACCTATACAGCACTTTTAGGTCAATGTTGTGTTTCACATCCATTAGAAGAAAAGACTTCCCTCTGTACCTTGCCCCACCCCATGCAATGACCCTGACTCCTTTGGTTATCTCACAGTCCTAGAATATCGTCCTGCCTTTGTTTGTTTTGCCCCTGCTCTTCTTATCTTCTACTTCTAGCCTTCTGGCAGTCTGAGGAATAGTCAAAAAACGAAGAGGAATGCTTGGGAAGAGGAAAGGTAAAACCTTACAAGATGGGAGGAGATGTGCAAGAAATTATTTGCCTAGAATTCCGCTAGCAGAAAAGAAAATACTTTAAACTCCAGAGGTCCCCTTGAAGAGAATATATGCTTTTTGGGGTTATGAAATCTTGCACGTAGCTGGTCAGTAAATCCTTATTATGTAAAACCACTGTCAAGCCAAACTCACCTCCCAAAATCTATTAGAAAAGCATCTTTATTCTGACATTGCTTTAAGGTGTGAGGTTCCCTCAAACCTAGTGGATCCTCAAGAACAGAGATTTCTTTAGAGTGATGAAAGACCAAAGCAGCTTAGATCCAAATATCTGGATCTGAAGTATTTTGAAGGTTCCTCTCACCCCAGTTTATCTTAGCCTAATGAAAAATTTTCCATGGCAACAAACATTATACCCTGCAGAAAGCAGCAAAGCATTGCTCCAACTCCAGTCACCCCAAACAACCTTGACAGGTGCTTTACTCTTCTGGAAAACACACACAGCTCAGTCACTATTAATAAAATGGAAGTGTGAACAGCATATGCGTGTTTGTTTGTGTGGGGAGCATAAATTATGGAGTTCCCAGGTCTGCAGTCATCACCTCTTGCAGCTATGGTAACATTTCTGGGGAAAACAAGGAAGCTTCATCTAAGCACAAAAATATCTGTACTTTGGCTAACAGAGAAGTAAAGCACAAGAAGTCGGTCAGCCGCAGCAAAATGTATGTGCAGTATCAGCACTCAGCGAGACCAAAAGCTTAGAGCTTCCAGTGACTAATCTGAAGAGAAAATACAGATTCATCAGGCTGGCTTTAGTCTTCTTGGTAGAACTAATCCTTTTACTGACAACCTCCTATGGTTTTTATGTGGAAAATCCATGCATTTATGTATGTATTTAACTTCCTCCCCTTACTGTCAGATAAAAGGCAAGAGCTGTGTATAACTTTTGGTGTAATTGAAAAGGGCAAGATGACCTCTTGCTCTAATTTTCCTTAAAGGAAAATGGGGAGGACTATGGCTAACCACTTCAACTCTAGTATCAACTTGCCTCCTTTCTATGTACATAGACAGATATTCACACAGTTAAGAATAGAGGAAGCAGTATGTCATAGAGACGTTTTTTCCTCTTTGTGCACTGCCTCAGACAGGATTTCCACAGATGTGGGCTCTATTCCACTTGTGCAAGCAAAAGAGAGCATTGAATGTGGAATGGATGTGTAGCAACCAAGATACACTAGAATGTGTAGAGCTCCAGCTGGCATCTATTCCATTCCACTTGCATTCTTGCCCTCATAGCTGCAGCATCAGAGCATCTTCATAGCATTTCCTTATATACTGGAAAGGATAGGGAAGAGAATGGTGATGGAAACAAGGTGCTTCACAAAACAGATCTATATAAGATGATGTCTGGAAGGGACCTCAGGTCATTTAATCCAAGCTCTGGCTCCAGGCAGGATCATCCTAGCATAAAACATGTCCATGTGTTTGTCTAATCTGTTCATCCATTCTTCTCAGGTTACACAACAGAAATGCAGCCTCAATGGTGGTTGCTGTGCTCTTGTGTGCACTGGGCTTCTTCTAGATTTCTTCCCCCTGTGTACTTTCAAGGTGAAAGCCACCTTAAAAAGAGCAGGAAGGAGGCAAAGTCATGGCTGTGACCTCTTTGTACTAGACAAGCCACAGAAGGGAGTGCAAGGCATTCCTTCGACAGTGGCTGTATAAGTCAATGCAAGCACAGCCTAGCACAGAGTACATAAGACATCAAAGGCGTTTAAAAAGCGGTGGCCCATTCAAATGAAAATGAAAGGGACTCTGAAGTTCACAGCTATGTGGGAAGTAAGTTGGTAAAGAAAGCTTGCAATCTGAATGCAAGTGTGATGTGAGGATGCGGGACTACTCAGATATATGGTAACTTCCACAATATGGACAGGCCTACCCATTACATTGTGACACTCCTTTCACACCTACAAGCAAGTCCTACCCAGAGAGTCCCCGGCATGGTCTGTCCCCATTCAGCCCTCCTATACTGCTACATTAGGGATTCTCTTCAGCCTGGAGGTGATGGTGTTTTAATCTGTCTGCAGGTTCAGCACAGCACTGATTCGCATTCAAAAGGACACATCTGCCACAAGTAAGACATTATTTTGAATGAAAGCTGAGATCCTGCAGAAACCAGCCACCAAAATGCTGGTACGGCATATTGATGAATATTGATTCAATTCAATCCCTGATGCAGAGGAGGAGAATAATGCTCGTGGTAGCCCTAATTTACAAGAATGACAGTTTTTATACCATTGTCAGAAGGATACATGATGTGTACAGAGGTTTTTTCCACTTTTCACCCATCTCCCACATGCCACTCCTCTTTCTTCACAGAGGACCTCAGATGAGTATACAACAGCAAAGGGGCTGCTGGTAAGTCTGAGGTGCTGGGTGATGTATGATACAGTGCAGTGTGGCTTCCCGCACTCCCTTCTGCCTCCCTTACAGTGAAAAAGCAAAAAGAAAAGAGGTCTAGAAACAGAAGACCTGCTTCCAGCCTTTTACCAATTAGCTGCTCATTAACACTATCACAGTGCAAACACAAGCAGCTGCAGCTCTCCAAAAACACTGGAAGCTTTCTGATCCAGCTTGCTTAGGCATCCTCCCTGCTTTCATACAACTGATTAACTTAAAAACTGTTTATCATAAAGCCATTCATTTAATTTAACAATCCACAGAGGCTTTAGATAACATGCTTCACAGGTCCCCTTCTCAGGCTCATAATGATCAGCCACATCCACCACTGCCTCAAATCCCCTTATTTAACAAGCACCTCTGGACCTAAATACAATATTACACAGCCGACAAACCAGCAATTAAAGAGAAATACTTCTAGAAGGTAGAAACTCTGAGAAAATCCTCAGTGACACAACTGACAGTGTCTCATGTCAGCTAAGGACACTTGAGAAGTCAGCCTCTTCATCACTTAACATGAATAAACAGCCTAGGGGTGGGAACTAGAGAAAGTGGGAGCGGCTTCTGTCTTTCTCACCCTGGAAAGAAAAATGATCAAAGACTACAAGAAAAAAATGCCATTCTTGGTACAAGTTATTCTCTTACCCCTCTGATTTCAAAATGAAATATTAGAAGATAGAATACTATCACTAAATCTGCACTTACACACAGCATTTTTATCACACAGTCTCAAATGATATAGTCATCAATTAAATCTCACAGCGTCCATGTGAAGCAGAGACAGCCGTATCACAGACCCAGCATTTCAAATGGCCAGTAATACCGAGTACCTCCATTTTTGGCACCTTAATCCTGAGAGCCCTCAAGCCTATATTTCCAGAGAGACTGAGCAACTGCATCTCTGAGCACAGTTATTGGGGGAATGAGGAAGCAAAAGGGTAAGGTTCTTTGCAGCTTTAAAAATCATAAACTAAGCACCCAAATTAATGTAGACCTGTGAAATTTTTGGTCTGCATGATGTGGCCAAGATTGCACAGAAAATCAGGGGCAAAATGGAAAACAGAATGCAACATTCATGACTAACTGGGATGCACACTGCCTCTTGAGACCTACTGTGTAGTACAAGGGGAGGGAGGAAGGCCTGAGAGAGAGCTGGAGGATGGCTCCCTCCCCAGTGGATGCACATGGACTCTTTCAGGGATCAGCAGGGGTTGAGAAGTGATTGATTCCTGTGCATATCCACCAGTCATTATATTCTCTAAGGTGAGGGCATGAGCAAGCCCCATCACAGAGGATTAAGTAGAAAAAGTCTGCACTGCTGCTGCAGGTCATGGACAGGGGTTCTCTCTCCCTGGCCATATGCTGATTCCCAGCTGACTTGAGCTGGACGCTGTCAAAAAGGATTTGCCCCTTGAAGAAAAATAATTTCTGATACTTTCATTTCATAATTCTTTCTTTCTGATGGCAGTAGATCTGTGGTAATTTGAGAGGAGACACGAAAGCCAGTACCAAGGAAAGGGCCGCTCTTTACTAAAAAGAAGGCCAACAAGAAGCTCACTTAGAATTATGGGTTGAAATATCACAGCTCACGTGGCACTTAAAAAGTAGGTATGAATCATAACTCCCACACTAAACAATCATGCTTTGGTGAGGAGGGTTCAGGATCTAAAGCCAGATCCAGATCTAAGATTGATAAGTCCCCTCTTCAAAATGCCCTGAACTAAAATACTGAACCCCTCACCCTCAGAACTGTGGTGCAATTGCTTGCTGCAATATTGCAGAATCATGCAAGTCCAGCTACTCCATTTACCAGTAAGAGTCTATGCAAAAGCACTGTGTTAAGTGTTCTCAAACCAGATCTAGGCAAATAGCTTTCCTAAGCAGTTTAATCATAAATTTGTGAGGAGAATGAACTGAACACTGAGGAGGAAGCTTATTGTATAATTCAAAATAGAATGAGTGTTTTAACCAACAGGAAGCCTACAAATTCATTAGCTTACCACTTATGGAGTGACCACCAATTAAACAATTAGGGAAATAAAAAAGACTTACCCAGGTAGGAGAAGGGCTGTAGGGAAGGGAAACTAGGAGAGGCCCAAAACCCCCAAAACCAAAGTCCCTCCTCCCTGCCCCCCCATACCAGTGGTCATCAATGTTTTCGGGCAGAGTGCCAAAAACACCCACAAGCTCAGTTTAGAAGATGCTGGTGTTGCAGGGGTGGATGGCGGGGGAGCAGCAAGGGGCCCGATCCTTATTGGGACAGTGCAGCCCCAGCCCCTTCCCTGCCGGCCACCCCGAGGTGCACGTGCCAGGCAAAATGCCTTCACGGGCCATGCTCTGGCACCTGTGCCAGGGGTTGCCTACCTCTGCCCGATACACATCAAAGAAAGAACAACCAAAGACACAAAGACACAAGAGTAAATCTCCAGGATTAGCAGGGAGAAATACAGATTTAGGAGAGATCTATTGCATGGATACAGTTTTACATAGTCCTACGTCACAACCACCTTTTAAAAGATGGCTCTTTCTTTACCTCTCTTGCTAAAGCATCACCACAGACTGTTTGATAAAATCAAACTCTTACAAAGGGCTGAAGGTCCTTGACTTCCACTGACTTTAATGGGATTTTATGGTGCTCAGCATCTTGCAGGATCTAGTTCCATGGCACTGCACTAAAAGATCTAATAAAACACACAGGAGGAAACAACAGTAACACAACCTGGTAGGGTTTTACTATGCAAAGCCGTTGCATGTAACGGAACTGTATCAGCTGCTACAATAATGAAAACACTGAATGCCTCAGACTGAAGTGACTAGAATGATGCAGGGTTTTGAATGCTTTGAAAAGCTCACTGTTTCCCTCAGCTGTATTATGTGTGACTACAGCAATCAAACAGACTGCTTGTTGTGCTTTTACTTTTTGCTGGAACCATGCAGTTTGTTGCTTAGGAAAGTGAAAGATTATTAGCTGCAGCAACTGTACTGTGTAGACCTCCTATCCCAAAAGAGCAACCTTAAATCACGACCTACAACCCCTTCCCTCCTCCCCTGCTAGGTATTTACTGATATCTGGGCCAAAACTGCAGGGCTGGGACCATGACATTAATTTCACTTGTGCCTTAGACCAAATTTGAATTAAACACAGTTTTAATTACATGGTCACATACCATTTTTTTTCCACAGGACCATTGCCTTATTTAGCATACAGGTTCAGTACTGAAGAAGGTTGGGCTGTATGGTGAATGGGGCAGAGGTTCAGAAGGGTATTGCTTTATTCACTAGGGAGTCTGGCCTGTATGGCATGAATGAAGCAGGAATCCTATGAACCCTAGCACAGTGTTTGCACAATGTGTGGTGATTTAGATACAGGGAGACGCATCCACAATGTCACAATAAAACTGAATGTTGAAGGGCTGCTACATTCCCAAAGACCACTAGGCAGCAGCCAGGAACCCTAAATTAATATTACAGGTAATGAAAGCTTACATCATTATGCAGACACCCAAAAAAGCAGAGTTAAGACTGTATAAGCAGTCTTTGCTCTCATATTTCATGAGTTCTGAGAGCTCTTTTTTGAGACCATAATGCTCTTTCATTGTAATTTTCTGTTTGGAGGGAAAACAGATCTTCGTATGTCAGTGGAAAGGATAGGATACAGGTATTCTGCCATTTTTAATTCTTTGGGTGGAAGAGCTACAGTGGAGATTAAGTAAGTATAATCTGCACAAAATAATATCACACCTCATTTCTGTTCTCTGCATGGCACTGTCCACACTCACAGGAAGGTAATCCCTGAACCAAGAATTTACAATGTAAAGAGCCACCTCAACAGACAAATGATGCTAAGACATTCACAGCCACGGAAAGCAGGGAAGGAAAGCCTCAGGTGAAAGGGTTAGACTGCACAGTAATTCAGTGAGGCACGAAATTATCTGAGTGGTTAATGCTACTGCTGGAACAGATGCC
>NW_005842512.1:674845-681936 GCF_000455745.1 Alligator sinensis | reverse complement strand
TCCTCTCCTTTTGCCCTGGGATAAATCTCCCCCTGCCATTATGATCTGAGTGAGGTCAAGGGAACAGAGCTGATTTGTGAACTAGCCTGGGGTGAGGTCAGAAGTGAATATCAGGATGGGACCTCCTTCTCATCTGCACTCCTGTTCATCACCACAAGACTAACAGTCTCTGCCTGAGGGCCTCAGAACGTGAACCAAAAAGGGTGCTTAGCAATCAGGATAAGTCTGGAGGTGGGGGGAGAGCTGTACAGCATCCATCTCTGACCCAAACTACCAGGCAGTCTCTTTCCTCACCACTCACATCACTCCCACATTACTGGAACAAAAGCAAGCAGCAACACAAGTCTCTTCTGTAACTGTAAAACAGAGCAGTCAAACAAGAGGCAAGGACCAGTTCAATTAGACTAAGATTTTTTGATAAAGGTTACTCAAATAAGTCATGCACTGAAACTCTACGCGTCTAACATTTCACCACTGTTATTTGGAATAATATGACACCTCAACTTGCAGAAGGCGCCACACTAGATACTAATAGCACACTTATTATTAGATTTTCTGCATGGTTACATAAGCCAGCAAAAAGGAGCAAATGTAAATGATTCAAGAAGATATTCTTCCTGTAGTTCTCAAGAAGTCTTTAATATTGAAAGATTGAAGAAGATCCCTCCTGGCAAAAGACAATCAATTTTTCTGCTTCATTAAAACAGTTCTTTCGGTATTTTTAAGAAAATGCTCATGGGTAAGTGAAGCAAAAAATATGTATTTTTCTTTTTCAGTGTAAGCATTTTGTGTTGAATTTCGCCCTCAGATCTTCCAACCCTGTCTTCAAAAAAAGGAGATTAGAGTATGTGTGTAATGTATGGCTTTGCCTTCGTACAATTTGACCATAATTGGAAAACATTTTGCTCCGTGTGTCAGAGCTATGGGAGAGGGCACACGCTGCAAGGGCAAAAACAAGAGGGTCCTACACAAACTCTGATTAATCAGCGTAGAGACAGGCAGACTTCAGCCATATTATAGACCCGTAAGTCAATGTCAGTCCCAGCAAGAATAATTTGTGTGTGTCAGCACACCTGCCGTAGGTGTTCAGGAGCCTAAATGGATGTATGACCATGTACATTGGTCTTCAATTACTCTGAGTAGGTCATAAAAAGCCATCCAGGAAATGCAATTATTCCACAACTCCTAGAGGATTTTCCCCCTGAAATCAATCAATGCCACACACACATCCCTGAAAGTGCATTTTGTATGTGGGATGGAGCTAAGCATGCTGACCACCCAGGTGGAAATTCTATATAACATGATACATGCAAACTAATCCCAGTGCTATAACCAAATTTATCCTGCATTAATAGACAGGTCTTATAGCCATTTCAGATTATCATATATCACACAAGACACATCGCCCGTATCAGATATAAGAAGGGTTTGCTATAATCTGTGTCATCTGCCCATACCTGTCATTGACTAGGAAGTTAATCCTTGTGTCATGTTATCTCTTACTTCACTGCTGGGCAATGGCATGGAAACTCCACTTGTGGCTTGTACAAAGCTTCTGCTCATTGGTTAGATGAGCTGTTCCTAAGATGTGGCACAATGCTGCCTGACTGTTAGACATATGCATCTGGTAGTCACTGGGTATGTCTACATGTACGCATTTACTGCAGAGTAACCAAAATTATTGCGCAGTACGGGTGCATGTCTACATGTGCACA
Organism: Alligator sinensis; assembly: GCF_000455745.1. NCBI lineage: Eukaryota > Metazoa > Chordata > Crocodylia > Alligatoridae > Alligator > Alligator sinensis. The sequence goes on along the minus strand of NW_005842512.1, from coordinate 680,221 downwards.
CCTGTACTGTGCAGTAAATATGGGAACTTACACCAACTTGAGAATAAATTTGATACCTGCATCATGCAGGTATCAAAGTTATGCTTGATTAGTTACTGCACAGTAATATACGTGTACATCCGTTACTGCGCAGTAACCCAGGGTGCCTCCTAGCTGGGGCTGGTCTGAGCCCAGGGCTCCTTGCTGGCCACCTCTCCTGACTTCAGTTTGGGACTAAAGTTAGTCCCAAGGACTGACAGCCATGTGTCTGGAGGCTGGAGCTCCCCTCAGTGGCCACAAGGGCACATGGCAGGCTGCTTTGATCTGGGACTAAATTTAGTCCTGGGTTGCCTGCATGTGTAGATGCTGCCCTATTCCCACTTACTGCGCAGTAAATTTAAGCCGGCGTAAATGCACATGTAGACATGTCCACTGTTCTGTCACCTTTAATACGAAATATGGTCTCCCGTGCATATGTGCTGAATGACGCACCACTCCTGCATTCCTGTGCACTGAATGGTTTCTCTAGTCCAGTGGTTCTCATCCTTTTTAGGCTCAAAGCATCCCTCTGCAGGGTCAAAGCATGCTCCAGAAAATTCCAGCTCTTTGTTCTCACTCATTTTTTGACTATGGAAAAATAATACAGCAATTTCTTTGTTGCAAAGAACCCATAAAGATCACAATAGGTCAGAAAGTTTTTGACACTAGGAATTTTTATTTGAAATCATTGGCTGCGTCCAGACAAGTGCGGATGTGCAATACGTTGCACTGCAGACCCATCTGCGGAATCACACTGTATGCACAGGCAATCCCCGCACTGCTACCTTGCAGCATGGGGAAGGTGAGAGGGGTTTCTGGACCCTGGAAGATCTTGGGGTAAAAAAAAAAAAAAAATGCCAAAAAAAAGTGGGGCAGCGCAATGGCAACAGCGCGCGCTGCCCAAAACTGGAGCCTGGCTGGCCAGAGCCACACTCCAGATGCCAACCAAGCTTTCTGCCATGACTGCAATCGTGGGAAGCCCCCAGGCCAGGTAAGGCTGCAGCCCCAGCCTCTCCTACTCCACCTGGGGTAACCTTCTGCACGCCAGAGCACGCATGGCACGGGCATTCTCCAAAGACAAGTAGCAGCAGTACAAGCTGTGCCGCAGCTACTTGTCCCTGGGGAAACAAATGTCTGCACTCATCTGGACACGTCCATTGGGTTTATCTTGTGAATCATGTTTGCACTGAGTGGCACACTTTGGCACCCTTGAAAGGATATCAAGGCCCCCCCCCGGTGCCATAGCACCCTGGTTGAGAAGCAGTGCTCTAGTCCATCCAACCAGAGAGAGCATACTGAGCTTTAACATTACTGAGATAATATGACACGCTTAGCTTGTCTCTGGTATGGGTGATGCTTCAAAGACAGTTTTGCAAATGACAGAAAATACTGCAAATCACATTGGCCAAAATCAGAAAGTCACCAACATAGAGAGGAGCCTTAGGGTGCCATATCACCAACTGAAGAACAAAAGATGTCACCTCCTGCCTAATCGTCAACTCAACTCTTCTGCATATAGCCTTCCCAAGGTAACATGAACAGTGACTAGCATTCAGCTGTCTCCTATAAAATGGGCCAATTCACCCCTGGTTTCTCCACTAATTTCAACTAGCTAGGTCACCCTTGTAATCTGCACTACAATAGGAGATATAGGACAGCAAGGGGTGCTGGCAAGAGACTAAATATTATCTCTTGGGGGAACAGTGGTCTTTGTCCAGGGCTTCCAAGAATAAAATTCAGATCTCCTGGCTTCTAGCATGCATTTCCAGGGCCTCAATCAATCTGAAATCTTCTCAAGTAGTTTAATGTAGTGCCTCTCCTCATGTGCCCATACCAAAAATCCTCCCCTGCATTTGTGTGTGAAGAATCCACACTAACAACAAAAGATCCCCACTATAGCACAAATATGCAAAAGCTAACGTCTTCAGGCCTTGTGTTCCTAAAACCATATTTAGGCACAAAACAAAAAAAGGTGGTCTGATGACATGAGCAGCTGCCACATCCAATTACTTTAATGGGAGCTGCAGTTTCTCAGCACCTTTGAACATGAGGTTTTTAAGTTTGAAAATGTTGGTCAAGGTAGAAGGGCTCAATTAGGCAATATAAGATTCATATGCAGTTTAAGGTACCACAACCCTTTTTATGCAGAAAATAACGTTTGCCTTTATTGTGAGTTTATAGATGCACAAAAAAATTCTTTGAGTGACTGACATTTCCTCCATGGGCAGCATGAACCTAAGTAATTCAACACCAATGAAACTGTGTTGCTTTGTAATTTCACTGTATTCTTTTAATGTAATTATATTATAAAATGCCCTATGGTATTTTATGTACTAAAAAGTGCAAAAATGATCCCTAATACCGTGGACACAATTCACTGTGATTTCACAGCGCAAAAGATTAAACTGAAAAAAATACCTGAACGAAACCTTAGCAAAAAGAATAAATGTGCCTGCAATGAAGCAATCATGTGAAGCCTCCTTTTGAAAATATGAACCTCAGACAAGAAAAAGCTGCTCTGAGGCACAGAATGTATGGCAGGTTTTTTCATTTGTTGGTGGCTGAAGCAAAGAAAAGAACAATGTAGCAAATGTTTACAACCTTCCTTGAGAAAGTCTCTAAAAATCCTGACCAGTTTTGCCCCCAAGATTAAAATATTTGGATTTGATAGGTGAGCAGGGTTATAATATAAAGCATTTACAGTCCTTGCTTGAGAGAATGTAGGTGCGTGTGTGTGCATGTGTGTTCCTGTTTAAATTATATACTGCTGATGTGAAGATTTTAATTCTTTGCCTCAGAAGAAGCAACACAATTCTGTCTTCATTTCCATTAACATACGCTCGTTCTAGCTTTTAAATTCAGTCAAATCACGCAGCTGTAAAACCATTATAATAGAAAGAATGGTACAAAAATATCAATTTTAAGAATATGTTCAGACTAAAATTCTCGATACTTTTCAACGTTCTACATTATCAATACTATGACCCCAGAATGCACAGCAATCCAGCCAGCCAAACCTATGAAAGGGAGCTTTGTGCCCTGCTACAAATCATAGCATGAAGACTTTCCAGCTACTTGACTGGCTGGTGGTGATGTTGCTCTTAGTAATATGACAAGATTGATTAGGTACAAGGGAAAACGACATTTGGTAAGATAACTGAGGAGTAAAGTTCCTCCTATATGACAACTACTACACTGTGCACAAGCAAAAAATGTCAAGTTGCCAAAAAAAGGAAAAGCAGTCAAATATTGTGGATACTAAAACTAATAAACACATTCGTGGGTCTATTTATATAATAAGCAAAAACTCAATTTAGTTTGATCCAGCTTGAATGCAATCTGATACTTATGGTAACCCACACATGAACTCATACACCCAGTTCATCTTTATTGCAAGTCCCCAAAAAAGCAGGCCCGGTTAGGATCATTCTTGCCCTGACATTCTCAAGGCTACTGTTTACTCTGACTTCATTTGGTCAGCAAGCCCAACCATGTTGGAGGTGAGTATGGAGGAAACAACATGTACCTTGAGCCCCTCCCTGCCCCACTCCTTACATGGAATGCTGGTCAACTGGCTCTATTACTGTTCCCGGTGGAAGTATCTCTGGATGGTGAGGAATCTACCTAGGGGAAGTGGGCAGGAAAGAAGAGGGCTGGGAAGGAGCAATCAAGCCAGGAATATATCAAAAGGTCTGAGATCTGGCTGAAAGACAGATTCTCTGTTTCTTCCTTAAAGTCAAGGTTAGCCAAGAAAGTTAATACGGCTAGAAACAAGGATACTCTGGGGGAAGCACCAGCTGGGGAGACCCTGGAGTGCAAATCTATTGCCAGGCTTCCAGGGACTGAGGGAAGTTACACAGCACCAGGGCAGGACAAGGCCCTTTGTAACTGGGCCCCATCTCACAAGCGTCCCCAAGGCTCTATCATATTTCAGTGGGTCAGGACCTGAAGGTGGCCTGTTTCCTGGGGATCCATCACCCTGGCCTGCTACAAGAACATAAAAGAAATTCTAGGTGGGATAAGGAAGAAAGGAAAGATTAGGGCCAAAGCTATTGACATGGATTTGTTAGCACTGCTTTCCTTAGCTGAACTCAGCACCATCCTTTCCTATGCAGACCTCACTTTTCAGCATGTAATCAACTGCCTCTAAAACTCACTCTAGAGTCAGATAGATCAGATCAAGTTTACCCTGGGAGAGATTACACCATGTGATCCACTGTAATACACAGTTGCAGAAGTATCACAAAGATGCACCAGCCCAGGCCCCAGAATCAATTTGCTCCTCTTTCCCCAAGACGATTAAGAATGAAAATAGCAATGATGACATTTTACTCATCTGTCAAAAAATATTACTCACCGTGGGCAGGAGACGAATATAATATAGTTATAGTGAGGCTCAGAAACAACTATGGTTCCTGACCCTTTCTGGATAGAGTTGTATCTGCTGCCTCCCAACTCCCACACTGTTCCCTTGTGCCATGTGCTGGCACAGTTACCTCCATCTCTCCTTGCTCAGCCTCTTGACTATCTTGCATGCTGCTTCAGGCTGGGGAGGTGTCGTCACTGGAAACTCACGTGCTCTCACAGCTGACACGGGTGCAAAGAAAAGAAGCTTAGGTGGGTGGCTGCTGTCTCAGCCTGCAGCCTGGTACATGGAGGCTGCTCCGATAAAGAGGGGTGGGAGGGAAGAATAGCAGATGGCTTTTGAATATGCGTCTTTGATCGGGTTGAGGTGGATTTAGGGTCAGATAGCTCTCCCTTATGCCCTATACTTACACTTTTTTTCTATGCCCTGTAGCTCTGCTTTGCACTCTCAACCTGGAAATGTGCTGGCATGTGTGCATACATGTGTGTGCACACACGCACATACACACACACACACACGCACTGAGTCCATCTTTACTGCACATCCCCATAAGACACACATCTCATCTCACTGCTGTTAAAAAGTTCTCAGTGTTGCTCACATACCTTTTTATTCTGAAAGCAGGCAGCCTCCAGAGTTAGTATATGCACATTAGGGATAGATTGTCTATGTGTATGTTCATGTATCTGTGCATCTAATAGCTAACAGCTGTTATACCATATATAATAAAGACTCTCAGCCTGTCCTTTTTAAATCTTTTGACTCTTAGCTTTAGTAGCAGTTCTCTCCAGAAACCTCCTACTGCCCCCCATTCATTCCTCCCCTTTTCATGGTGCTTTCCTCCAGCCAAGCTGAGCTGGGCTGAAGCTCCCTCCAGAGCTAAGCAACAATGCTGTCAGAGTCAGCCAGAGGGGGCTGTTAGTGTGCTGTGAGATTCAGCCTCCTCCTGGAAGGGGTGAGCCTGCCTATTGTGCCAGAGGGTTTTCTTGCTT
>NW_005842512.1:667525-674835 GCF_000455745.1 Alligator sinensis | reverse complement strand
ATGTTTCTCATCTTTTCTTTTTTTTTTTTTGCATCTAGTTATGAATCCAGGAGCGAACGGCTACATCTGTATGCTGGCCTGCTATTACACAGTGTACCATAAATCTGATACTATATGCAAAACACCATATGACCCTGTCTCCCACCCTACACATAGAGATAAGCATTGTCTACTCTCCATTTGATTCACTCTGCTGAAACTAAGGGTTGTCAGGGAAGTCTCTGAGGTTCAGGATTTTTCTCACCCAATTAGTACAGAAAGAGGGCAGGTTTCTTGGGATAATGTATTGGATGGTGACAAAAATGTTTCCATGGAGTTTTATAGCAAAACAAAATCGCTGCCCTTTATCTGATACGTGCACATTTCATACTTGCAATGTCTAAAGTGATTTTATGACTAAATCCTGGGAAAAATGCAAAGAATGCTTGGCTAAGAACATGCTTTTCCAGTAAAAACACAACATGGCTTATTAACTGTGGCACTTGGAAGAGACTGTTCAACATAAAGTGCATATTTTTTCAAACTTGAGACCAGAAACAAGCGCTTGGCTATCAGGTTTCTTTGGCATCAGGCCCCAATTTGACTAACTGTACATTAAAGGGTCTTAAGGCCTTCTACTGTATGTTAGTCACTGTACAACTAAAGTGCTATTCTATTAAGCGTGCCTGGATAGTTTCAATCGGAGTCAGGGTTAAAACCTTCTGACTTCTTCAGAACATATTCATCAGAAATAATAAAAACAAAAAGCACCATTAACTACCTTTTTAGGATTTCTGCAGTCCCTGAACAGTGACCTTGTGGTGGCAACACATTTCAAAGTCACTGTAAGAAATGTTAGTTGTGGCAGTGTCAGGGTGGGGCCAGTGCACAACCAACTGCAAGAGAAATACTATTAGTGTTACCGTGAGAACAGATTAGGCTGTTTCCATTCTATCTTTGAATTCTGGTGGGTGTAGGGTGATGTGACTTTAAATGATGTCAGATTACCCAGTCTACATTTTTTCTTGGAAAGAAGCTCCTTCCCCCACTTCTAGCAGGAAAGCTTGTAAATACCATGCTTTAGAAATCTGAACTTAATCAGAATCTAAAATGAACTGTATACTATTCAGGGTTTCTGCCGCTGAAGAACGAGAAGGCGTGGATATCTTGAATAGCTGGATACGCTCACGTCTGCTCAGTCAGTTTCACGCAACTGTGAGAACCCAAGAAAAGGGTCAGTCTCTATTTCTGGATTAATACCCTGGAAACAGGATTTCATTCCCTGGTGCAGGCAGAAATCCAAACAATTTCAGGCACATTTGTAAGCAGGTCATAATGTCACTCCTCCTCTCTCCCATTAAAATACTAACTCCTAAAGCTCCTACCTCTAATCTGCATCTAACAAACAGTCCTACCAGTACAAAGGGATAAGAACAAAAATCAGTCCCTCTATCTCCACCACAGGCAGCCTCTGGAGACAGTTTGTCAGGAAGCAAAAGCACTTACTTTGTTTTCTTTTGAAACAACAACAGATTTGCACCTATCCCCTTGCCCCCCCTCTAGGATGAAAGGCTGGAGGATGCTTGGGTGGAGAGGGAGTGAGCCTGACCACATCAGCATAAAATCAAACCAAGTGGTGGCTATTACCCTCCCCGAAGGCTGGTGGTGAACAGCTGTCTCAAACCTACCATGTTTAACCACAGCGAGGTCCTTTTTCCCCTCCAGGACAGGTGGTCAACCCATGAGGATTACTCAGTTTACACTCGAGTCAAAACACGGCAGCCAAACCCCTCCCAGCCTGGGACTAAACCCACTTAGTCATCTCAAATCAAAAGCGATTTTGCTAACCACTTTGCCACATGGTTGCATGCTGTTCAGTGCTAGCTATAATTAACTAGCTACTCATTTAGTGTGATACCAGGCAATCACATTTCACTCTAACTTATAAAATGTTTCAGCCATGTCATTAATTACTTTTTTTTCTGGTTTGATTGCTTGGGTAGGGCAAACAGGTTCTCAAAGTTTTAACTTTTATTTGATTTGTTCATTAAGTCATAAAGAGATAACAGGTTGAAATTGTTTACCAGTTTGATGACGAGAGAGGGAGAAACTGCTTCTCATCTGACCGTACTTCTGGGTTAACTCCAGTGAAACTGAAAAGTCTGAAATAGCTAGCAATGAACCCTGAATCAGCCCCAAAGAGAAAATGAACACCAAACGCAACTTATTTCCACTGCTAAAGAACTCATGAAAGGCGGAATGAATTACGGAGATCATTTCCTCACATGTGAGTACCATTTACATTACACCACCCTCCTCCACTCCTATTTATACCCTGTCAAGCAGGCTTTCAGTGATATTAATAGCTAAGTGAGGGTCACTGGATGTCAGAGCTACTGTTCGACCTAGAATTATTGTTTCACCTCAAGCAAACAGTTATTAATTTCTGAAGTTAGAGAAAAGTTTTAAAATGAAAATAAGAACTGCATTTGCCATACTTAATAATATCTGCCTCTCTTCCGGAAGATGGAGTCTCAAACAAATGTCTCCCCGCCCTATTTAAAGGTTATATTATTTCTGAAAGGATATGGAAAGGGGAAAAAAATCATATTTGCTCTTTCTGATAATATTTTTGCAATATATATTTTTTTAAATAGGAAACAGATGTAATTAGGGCTAGAGTTCAACCTTCTACATTTGTCCAGATTTCTCACTAACATCAGTGGGAGCGGTGTGTAGGCTGGTGTTATGAAATAGGCCTTGATATTCAACCAAAAGAAAAAATAACAGACAAACCCAGAGATGCTTGTAATAAATATGAATGATTAAATAAAATAAGGAAATTAAGCATAATACTATCTTTTCTGAGAAAAGTCTGGTAATTACCAGAGTTTGTGTGTGAATGTGTAAGAGAGAGACCATTTTATGGTTCACAGAAACATGGTTTTACTCATCACAAGTTTGTGTATGCTGGGGTGGGATTTCCCTCTTCTGAATAATTGTACCCTTCTCGTGATCACCCTTCAAGCTTGTTAGTTACACTTCTGCCTACTTTTCCTATAAACGCTCCATGACTTCTTTATTCTTGAAGTGCAGTGACTACATGTCCCTGAACCGTTTGTACTCTTGTCCAAGATGTTAGTTACTTGGTGCAGCTGACAAGCCCTACAGAGAACTACCAAATGCTGTATTAGGCACCTTTATACACTTAGCATCATCTCATCCATTTCAGTGTCTCCTTTAACCTTTACAGTTAGAACCCAGGCTTGCTGCTATGCTGTCCACAAATGTCAGGCCTGGCTTTAACTCTTCTGTTACTCCTTTAAAATCTACAAATAAATATATTGCTGATCCAAAGAAACTCTTAGTATTTGTTAATTTATTTTGTTTTTACTCTTCTCCCAGGATGGCCTGTAATGGAGCACATGCACCTTCTCTCTCAAGCAGCTTTCTTGATTTATTTTCCTCTTTTTCTTTTTTTTCCTATTTTAAGTGACTTTGAGCTCAGAAAAATGTTTGCTCAACAGCTCTGGAGATGAAAACCTTTCAGGATTTAAAGAAAGAGAAAGAAAGGAAGGGGAAAGGGAAGAGCTCTGTTCCTCTATTACAGGAGAGGGAGAGAGCTCACTAGCTCTCTTTCTCTTCCCTACAGTGAAAGCTCCCCTTCCTCTTTCAGTCTCCTTTAGTCACTGAAACTATCTGTATTTGTCCCCAAGAGACATGCTAAGCAGCATAAGGCCAAGATTTCCCATACTAACCCCACCAACAGGTCTCATTTTCCAACCTGGAAGTATTGCTTCTATTGATGAAATGGTTATTCTCCCTTGCCATGCAGTTTGACACCTGTGTGGAGGCCAAACAGAAGTGAACTGAGGCAATCTGCTTGTGCAGGAAGTTGTGAAATATACTGTAAACCCCCCTGCTGCTGAAAGGTACCCTGTCATTGTATATTCTTCCCAGTATGTATCTGTACACACTAGCAGACACCTGAATATGGGGCCCTCAGCCATGTACCACCCAACATGAGTGGGCCATGACATTCCACAGCATGAGCTAACCATCCCCTTGCACTCAAACAGCATTAGTGTCTGTTCCACATGGGTCCAGTCTGCTTGAACCACAAGCAAGGAAAAAGCAGCTCTATGTGCCCTCTTGTTCCTCAGCACTACTATGTAGGACAAGACAGGACTTAGTCCTGAAAGGGAAAAATGTTAGCTATGATTTAAAAAAACCAAACCAAACCAAACAAACAAAAAGGAAAATTAGGTCCAATGCTTCCAGCTCCCCTACCCACAATGCTAAAACTCCAAATTCTCACCAGGTTCCCATGTGAGCATGAGAGAGAAAAGATTGTACACTGTCTAAAAAGAATAACCATAGAAAATTACTAAGAAATCTCCCAAAACAATGATGCATCAGTGTCACTGTTGAAAAGTAATTACTTTTCCCAGAAAGCATCTAAGAAGCTATTTCATTAATAACAACAACAATAAATAGAAGCCTACCAAATGTGTCAAGGGAATTCACGCATCAAGAGACAAAGGTAACATGTTTATTCCACTTCATTTTTAGGTGGCAAACTAGTACTCTACCCCAAACTAGCATAGTATATCCCCCATCACAAAAGGTAAGAAGGTTAGCAGCATAATCCCTTTTCTAAGTTCAAATGCACATACCAAAAAGTGGAAGAGGCACAAGGAAACTCAGGTAACTAAAACAGAAATTACTAATAAAGAAGCTGACAACCCAGAGATCGTACAGACCCACCGGCTTACGAATGATCTTATTGGAAGATTCTAAGGAAAGAGTTTGTGAGCAAAACATAAAGTTAAGTAGCTTGAACCCATAGGAGAATTACTCATCTACAGAGCTTTCTAAGGAAACTGCTCTCAATCCTGCAGGCATCTGTAAATAGTTTAGAGTCACTGACCTCATTTGCTAAACTCCAAATTTAAACTTTTAAACCATTTTTTTCTTATTTTTAAAGTTTGAAAATATAAAGAATCTGCTACTGATTAAAATGTTTGCATCAAAGACAGAGTTTCCAAAACGTCCCTGTTTAACTGATGGGGTTGCCTTTTAGGGCTCTCAAGAGACTGCAGAAAATGGAGCTCTCTCTTTCACATCTCAGGCTGTATTCTGCTGGACAGAAACTAAGATAGAGTAACAGTTTCTATTTAATTACCATAAATATGGTGTTTGCTTCTGTCACTTTTCAATCCCTCTTGAACTTCATTTTTTGAAGTGATAATATATCTCATTATGTATTAAGAAAACAATTAAACAATAACAACAGCTCCCTGAAAACTCTAGCTGGTCAGAAAATGCGGAGGAACCCCCCCCAACATAAATCTGAAACAATCTTGTTTCTATTTTATAGGGAAGCTCAAAATGGAACTATTCTTTTTCCTTTGAAAATCACAAACATTTTTTACACCACACATGCACACATGGCCATAACTAGACCTGAGAGTTGATCCCAACCTTTCCTCCATAATGGGTTTGCAAACATAGAAAACAGAAGTATTTTGATAAACACATTCACTGCCATTACTCACAAAGATCACAAGTTTAAAAAAATCAGGCAATCAAAAACCAGCTTGTTCTTAAAGGTAAAATGAACCCTCTAAAACACTATTTTCAGGCAAAGCTGCTTCCTTCATTGCCTGATTCTGCTGGAAGCACAAAACACAATGCATCAACCTACCACCTCAGCCAATCAGAAGGTGAGAAGTTAATAACTCCACAGCACACAACTGTTGGTTGAGTTTGCCAACATCCTTCATGTGAATGGATTAAATACGGTTCTCATCTATCACTTAATAAAGCAGAAATAAAGTCAGGTTAGCAGAACACAGCCATGGGATCAATACTGTGCGGGCCGGGAGCGACCCGAGCCCTTTTTCGTGCTGCACGCAGGCTGTGGCCAGCAGCCCGGGCACGCTGGGTCGGAGAGGGAAGGCCGTTGAGCTGGAATTAGGCACAAATGCGTAGTGGTAGTTTTAAAGATTGTTTACTTACACCGAGATGGCAGTGGTGCAGGCTGGAAAACTTGCTTGAGTTGCGGTTACAGACAGACAACACAGACGGTCTCGTGGAGGTTGCTAGGCTCCACGGTGCAGAGCTCCGGATGCTCTGGGTGAACAGGCCACCAAAATGGAAACCGTAAATACGTCTTATAAAAGTCGCGCTCGAAGACGGGAAGAGGTGGGCGGTGGATCAGGCCGCCACGCTCCTCTGGATCTCACACAGGGTTTCTATTACCCTGCCGTGTACCCAGAGTCCCCACGAGATGGATGTGGAGTCCTCTTCGGCTTGGGCGGAAACTGCTCAAGCCTCTTATACGGCTAACAGGCCAATCGCTAGCCGCCACGTGTGAATAATTTAACACTAGCCAATTAGGGGGAACGAATTTGCATACCGGTGGCGGGAACTCTTTTGCACCGTGCATTCCTCTTGCAACATGAGCAATGCACTCTACAAAAGAAGCTGCAGAAAAGGCGGGAAACTCGTCCCTGCACCGGGGTTTCCTCTTGCTACAGGAAACACTCCCGTGCAATGCTCTGCAACTTGGCGGGGATAATTCTGGTGCCGAAGCACACACACAATCATGCCTTTTGGGTCATGACAAATACCACCTGCAAAGGAAAGAAATGTTTGGCTAAACCTTGACATACATTTTCTTTAAACATCTTGCTTTGTCCTGATGGCTATGTGGCAGCTGGACACAATTACTGTGTGGGACAGCTTTATCCCAGAGGTTCCCGGAAAAGGAAAAAAAAGCCCAGCTGTAACGATCAGCCTAGGGCCGATAACCTTTTCAAACCATGAGCCAGAACAACCTGGCTTTGGGCTGACACGGGCTGGTGGCTTCAGTGGTGCATCAGCAGCAAGGCGAGGTTTTGTCTACTTCTGTGTTGGAGCCAGAACCACTGCCACTTTTCCCAGCCTCCCCATTCCTTAGCTGGGGAGGGAGCACAACTTCCAGCCAGAGGGAGTTGAACAGGAGCAGGGGGCAGCTGGAAGCTGGGTCAGCACTGTCACCACTTCTTCCCCATCTCCCCTCCCAGCTGCAGTGTGGTACAGCTGCAAGTTGCTCAGCCCTGGCTTAGCTCCCCACTGGCTGAAAGCTGCACCCATGGAGCAGGGAGTGGGAAGAAGCAGCAGTGCTGCTGACCCCTAAATTAGTCAGTGGCCTTAGAGGAGGGCAGTATGGAGCTGCACAACTGCTCTTCCCTAGTGGGCGGATTCTGAGGGAAACATGTCCCAATGAGGCACAATCCTAGCCCCACCAGCACAGTAGACAGCGTATGGCCAGCCTGCTCTTTAGA
>NW_005842512.1:625325-667515 GCF_000455745.1 Alligator sinensis | reverse complement strand
AGCTCCTCCAAAACCTAATAAATTAAAGGGATTGATTAATAGTTCTTGCAATAGTACAGACTCTGTTTTTCCATATGAGAGACAGCCCATGTGAGCCTTGGAGATCAAACTCTGGCAAGTAAGGGTTGGCAGAAGCAGTCATGGGAATCACCAAAGCCCGGTCTACACAAGGTCTCCAGTGTAACAGAACGATCTTTACAGTGTGCTTGGATTCCACTAAAAGCAGTGGGAATAAAGAAAGGATGTAACTTTTGCTGAATCAAGGCCTTGGACTTTAACCACTACTGTCAGTAGTTCAGCTGCACAGACAGCAATCCCAGTGTGGAAATTTTTTCCTCTAAAATTCCCTAATGTGGATCTCACCTGATGATAAGATTAGTCAGGGATACTCAGGACACAGGCCAGAGAGTCCCCAACCAGGGAATCTGCCAGCCTGCATGATAATATCACATATCACCCCCTGGTTTGTCCACAGTGGCTGACCCTGGGCAGAGAGAATGAACATCAGAAATACAATCCCCGACATCCTGACCAGTGTGGCGGCCGGGAGAGAAACGGACGACACACGGACATTCCCCTTCCATACCCTCTTATGTTAGAAAAGAACACAGCATTAAGGATTAATCCATGGGGATGTGGCATCATGAATTTAAACTGCATAAAAAGATACGCTTGTTACCAAACCCTTCTATAATTTTCTTTTTGTTTACTGTAGCTTTCTAGCAAATTAATGTAATTCTGTCTGGGACAAAAGCAAATGGAAAATCTTTGAGGAACTTTGGAGACCAAGCCCCTGGTAGAAATCGGCATTAGAACTTGAGAACGTATCACTTCCTTAGTGCATATGTCAGGAAAGTGAATGAATAAAGCAAGCTCATTCTGCTCAGTCATTCTCACTTGTAATGGCTGTACACAGCTTGCCAACAGTTTCTCTTCAGACTCAGAGAACAACCCTGTGAATCAGTTCCAAGAGCACGATAAAAAAGTTTACCACCGTGTAGTTTTTACAGTAAGGCAACGTTTTGTACACTCCATTTTTTTTTCTACACATGCACAAGTAGAAGCTGTTCAAAAGCACAAATCTTAGCAACAAGGGATTTTTGAGTTTCCACAAGGAAATCCCTATTCAAAAATGTTCTACAATACAACTCTCCCAGAAGTCCTCTCGCAATTTCCTGCCATCATAACTGTATGCTGCACGCCCCGATAATTAAGAGAGGGGAAAAAAAAACCAAACCTGAGGCGGTTCTCTCCCCTCTTTTATGCATTGAGAGAGGGGGAAAAAAATACCTCTAAAGCGGTTCTCTCCCCTCTTTTATGCAGGGGCATTCTCTACGTTACATTCCTGAGAGCTTTGTCTTTTGTTCAAACTAGTTTAAACGTCTCAAGTGACGTGTCTTCCACCCCTTCCCTAGGGAGATTATTCCACAATCTAATAGATCTCACTTGCTGGAAGTGTTTCCTGGGTTTCAGCCCACATTTTTCCTTGCTCAATTTTATCCATTATTCAAGTTCTGCCAGCAAACTTTGAGTGTGCCGGCACTCAAAGCTTCTCTGTGGCGACAGACCCCTCCTGTCTGCCAACACAGTTACACCACCTCTCCTGAGCGAGGGAAGGCTTCTGCTTCCATCCAGCACTAGGCAGAAGGCGTGTGGGGATCTTCCCGTAGCTTCTGCCAACTATAGTGGTCCTTTCAGCAACTGCTGCCATCCCACGGTGCACTTCCCAACCCACTAGCATAGCTGCTGCTGTGGCGATGAGTGCAATTGCCCAAAGTGCTTGGTTGTGTGCATGCTCTGGGGAAGCAGCTGCTTTCTATGCCAGACCTTGTATGAGCAGAACCAGGTGAATGTAGCCACAGCCTCCCAGTCATATCTCTTTAGACCACTCAAAACCACTCTCTCACTGTGACTGTTTCTGCTCTTCAAGTGTATTTCTGGCAGTGGGTTGTTATCGCAGAATTCTTCCCCCTCTTATTTCTTGTTTAGTTAAGTTGTACATATTTATCTTTCCCTCTTCCCTCTTTCCCATTAATGACTTTTGTTGCTGCTGTCTGACTTCTGTAATGAAAGATTCACACACACGCGGGTGAACTTTGTTTCTCCGACAGCTCTCTGATAAAAGGCACGTACTGTGTGTAACACACACCCACACAGAAACACACCAGACATTTTCCAAATCCATTCTTTTTTTTTTTCTTCACAGCAGAGCCTAACTTAGCTCAGACAGGAAGAAAAATGCACTTCTCTTTTTTTAAGTCTCCTAATAGCTGGGGAGAAATTACATACTGTACTTTTTGCAGATAAGAAACTAACTGCCTCCCAACTGTTCCCCACTGTTGTTCATTCCATCTTCAAAAAGAAATGCATTTACTGGTGCTTTCTTCTTCCAGTCCTTTAAGGAAGTTCATGTGCAAATTTCACATTCCACGAATAGCTCTCTGTTCTCAGAAAAATGTCAAGTTGTCTTTAGAACCGATTCAGTGAGCTCTTTAACTCTGTATAGGCTTCTGTCCCTCACTTCCCCTTGGCTCCTATTCCTCCTATAAAAACCTGGACAATGGGGTATGCTGCTGTTTTAATCTGGTAACTCAATTAAACATTGCCCTTCTTTATCATTAAGGAATTTCATCTCCCTGCCAGCGAGCGGGTGGCTAGGGAGAAGGACATCCCTCAGGTTAGGCTGGAAGGCAACTAGTCTGATTCCTGTGAAAAATTCTGCCGCCTTACTTGAATGGAGATCTCACTTGACAAACAGTGGCTACGGAGAGACAGAGCATACACTGGACCTTTAAGCCAGGAGTGGCCAAACTGCGGCACATGTACCACAAATAGCCCGGTTAGCCAGCCTCTGTGCGAGGCACATGGCAGAGTATGGAGGGAACAGGGAATGCAGGGACAGACAGGGCAGGGAGCAGAAAGGAGAGCAACTGATCAGGCAGGGGAAAGGGATCAGAGTGGCACTGGTGGATGGTGCAGGGCTTACCTGGTGGCATGCCTACCAAAAAAAGGTGGCCCCCAATGTTTTAAGGTCAGACCTACATTTCTGTGAAGAGATTCATGATTTCATTCTTTCACCCCTGTTCCCACAAGGCACACCTACATGAGATGATTTCTGCGCAGCTAATTCATTAGCTGTACAGTAAGTATCACGCATCTGCACGTGCACCACTATTAAGCTGGAGTAGATTATTAACTCTACACCAGGATAGTACAAATAAATACAAGTATGATCCTGCTGCAGAGTTTTTTTATTCTGCAGCAGCACATATGTAGACACTACCCAGGCTGGCTGGGGCACAAGGGTTCTACAGCGTGGGGGCTGCCCCAGCCAGCCCTCCGTAGCATGGTGAGTCGGGGGGAGCAGCCCCTGGCTGGTAGGCTGACTCCCCAGATCCCCTGCCAGCTGGGGCTACTCTGACCCAACTCAACATGCTGTGCTCCTGGGAGCACGTGCAGATGAGGTGCCCGGGAGCAATAAACTCCAGAGCAATAAGCTGCAGAGTTTATTCAAGTGTACTAGTAGCATGTTTAGATACACCCACAGAGTTGCACTTACTTTGGAAGTAATTTCACTGATGGGGTCAAGCACAGGGTGGGACTTAGGTTTTTCCCTATCTCAAAACTGAAACTTATAATGCTTCCTTACCTCACCAGGGGGAGATGAAGATCCATACATTAGAGACTTCAATGCGCTCATATACTAATGTGGGTTCCCAGTACCTCCCACTGTCTTCTATTCCTTGCACTCTACAAGCAGCATGGAGGTACAAGTAAATGAACAGGCAAGTTTCTTTGGGTAGATGAGATATCTTTTATTAGACCAACTAAATAGTTGGAAAAAAGTTCTTTGCAAGCTTTCAGGCACAAACAACCTTCTTCAGGCAGAGTCGCCCATTGCCTGAACGAGGGTGTTTGTGCCCAAAAGCTTGCAAAGAACTTTTTTCCAACTATTTAGTTGATCTAATAAAAGATATCACATCTACCCAAAGAACATTGCCTGCCTATGTCCTTAGACCAACACGGCTACAACCAATAACCCTGCAACAAGTAAATGGAAGCATATAAACAGCTACTGACTACTTTAACATTTACTTTATTTTATGACTGTATTACATACATATTGTATGCAGGGTTTACTGTTTATCCTAAAGTTAAAAAACAAAACAAAAACCCAAACCTACCAAAACACCTCTTCAAATTGTTCAATTCATACCAACAAAACACACACGCATGCAAATAACCTGAACATTACGGGAAACTCTTAAAGTCATTATGACATTATTTGTACCCTGAAGCAAGTCATAATTTGTATGCACCCTGCCAAGTGCTTTCTGTCAGACCTGAAGTAATTATTAGGAAGTATGAAAGCAGGTGTCATTTTTGGCAAGTTGTAAAGATGGCTTTATATTCTCAGTTGCAATGGGATAAAAACGATCCATAAAAAGAACATGGCAGGCTATTACTTTACAGCCAGCGTGTGTAAAATATAATAGTTGCAGCTTGTCTCCCCCCTTTCCCCCCCTCCTCCTGGCATTTTAATTAAAAATTGAAGCTGCTAAAGGACAAAAAACTGAAAATATGTACAAAATCCATCCCATTTTGCATAATTTCTGTTTAGTTTCATGACCAACTGTCAAGCCATCTGACCTTCATTTGCATGTGCTATATGCAACACATGCTAGGTTGCTTCCAGCACAGTGAAATGCACGTATTTTACAAAACATTAGCTAAGTTCCTTTTGATTCCCACCTAGAAACCATCAGCTTCACAACCCAATCTATGCTATAGTACATTAGGACAAAGGGGGCAGTGTTGTTTTTTAAATTATTATCAACTTTACTAACCAAAGCCCAAACTTTTCAAATCTTGAATGTCTAAAATTAAATCTCAAATTCATACTCACGCCTCTAAACAAACAGCTTGGCTTTCACAGGTGTCATCAATGGGAGTTTGCCAAAAAGGACACCTGGTTTTAATTAATTTAGATGCGAGTTGTGGGTACCCAGGACCTTTGCAAACCATTCCGCTTAAGCAGGGGCCCAAATATAGGCAAATGTTTTTACTTTTGGTTGTAAGATTTTTAAAACATCGACACAGAACTTATTTTCCATTCAGATTTTGTTTAAAACTTGCTATGGTAAAAGAAGACATATTTTGACTGCATATAACAATATTTCGCATTGTAATTAGAATTTATATATTTATGATAATTAATATCATTACAAGCAGTGAAAGGCATCCAAGGAAACTCTGTCTCATCAGAAGCTGCTCATCCTTTTTGGATAAACAATGAATAATCTAATTGGTGGGGAAAAAAGAGTGTATTTGTGCTGAGAGATTAGGGAAATTGGAAATATAATGGTACAGTTGTTATACAGGTCTTTCTCTTATCTCTCTCTCACTTACCCCCCACCACACACACACACAAACTTGACAATGCAGATCTAGAAAACATTCTTTCACAATTATGAAGCTATAAACAGAAAATAAAATAATAACCCCCCCTGCCCTCAGGCTGCCATGTTCTTTTACAAAACGTTGCTGTATTAATGTATATACCCTAACACATAAGAAGACAAGGTTCCTTGGGTGAATTTGATATCTTTTATTAGACCAACCCAAATGGTTGGGGAAAAATTAATAAGCAAACTTTTGAATTCAAAAACCCTTCATCAGGCTAAGGAAGTTTCAGCAGTTGGTGTGTGCTCTTCCTGGACTGACTCCCCAGCCCAGCCCCTGGCTTCTTTACTTTTCATTCCATCCAGGAAGAGCACACACCAACTGCTGAAACTTCCTTAGCCTGATGAAGGGTTTTTGAATTCAAAAGCTTGCTTAATAACTATTCTCCAACCATTTGGGTTGGTCTAATAAAAGATATCAAATTCACCCAAGGAACCTTGTCTGCCTATGTCCTTAGACCAACACAGCTACAACCTACACCCCTGCAACACATAAGAAACACACTCAAAACAGCAATAAAATTCCACCCCACCTGATTCACAAAGGTCTTCCTATTCATGCCAGTTTAAGTGTTGAATCAGGGTCCACAGGAATACAGGATAAATACTGCAGGGCGGAGAGATATTCTCCTCAGGCCAAAACAGACAAGCTACTGACCCTAATAAAGGGACAGATCCAAAGTCCATTGAAGGCAATGGAAAGACTCATGGTATAAACGAATGTTGCCAAATGAAGCATATCAAATGTGGTGGGATGTGCCCTGGCACAGCTGATCCATTTCATTGGGGAAAACACACATAGCCCATTGAGCATGTAGGACACAACATGTTCCCTGCTTACAGAGATGCACCCCCAGGGAATCCCATGGCACATCTGTGTAAGAGGGGAAAGCTGGGTACACCCTCAAGGGGCTTGAGGGCTCAATCCTGCATGGGAATTCCCAAAGGCCCCTCAAGGCCTGGGAGTGCCTGCCCAGGGTGGCTGGAGAGCGTGGACAGCTCTGGGCTGCCCACATTCACCTACCATAAAGCAAATAGACACCCAGAGTGAAAAAGTGGCACAAATTATTAACATCTTTTGTCAAGGCCACAAGGACATGTGTGATATAACAAAGGATATAGGCATCTCATTGATTTTGCTTTGTGCCATCATAAAAATTGTTATGGCAGCACAAAGGCAATCTCTATTCCCAGCCTCAGATGTAGGGTGCTCATTGGTCCTGCTTCATACTAGACCATCCTGTTTTTAAACCCTTGTTCCCTGTCCATTTCTAAATAAGGACAAAAGATCCTGTTTTTCATTTCATTGGTGGAAATACATGTTAATAATTTGTCCTTGTGATTCTATTGGCTGTGTCTAGGGGATGGGCAGCGCACAGTCAGGAGGAGCAGGGTTCTGAGCCAGCCAGCCAGGGAGGGAGGGAGGGAGAGAGGGAGGTGGCCTTTTTGTGGTGGGCCCACCCCTTGCTGCTGATTGGCCAAGGGGCCCAGTGTCCCCACCCCTCACTGCTGATTGGCTGAGGTAGTAGTGGTCCCATCCCTCAATGCTGACTGGCTGAGGGGACTGGTGCCCCCTCCCCCCCCCCTTTTACCAAGGGGATGTCCTGTATTCTGGGGATGGGTCAGTGGCCACCTTACTCAGAGGACATATGTAATAGTAGAGCACAGGCCGGCCCCTCCCTCCATTTAGGATTTGCATGGATGTCTCAGCCTGTCCTCAGTCTCACCTGTGCTAAGAATAACCTGCAGTTGGTTTCAGAACACTAGCTGTCACCGGCTGCACCATGTCAAACCTTTTCCTTATGTAAGCAGCACTGAAACAGCATCCCACGTGCAAAGTGGCTGACACTCGCTGGGGAACAGAGTCTTTTTGTGGTTAGTGCTTCCCCTGTGTGGCCTGCATATCTCTGCTGAACTATTCAGGAGCGTTCTGTGGCTATGGGTGGCACCTGATAATTCACCCCTCTAGTTCTATTATCACTAATATTACATTGCAAACCCACACACCAAACACCCCCACCTTCATTTCAGCTGAGTGGGGTTAGTGAATGCATAACCAATTTCATTTGCCAGTTTGCTTGCTTGCCTCATTTTAAACGAGTGTTCTAATCCTAACACCTGTTTCAATGACACATTTTAAATAGATTTTAATCTTCTCACATACGCAGAATGCCCCCCCCCCTTATTTAAATAATAACAGCTATGTCTTATTGCCATTCATTTGAAGTCAGGGAAGAAATGTCTGAGCCTGCTGCCAACTCTATTCCTTAGGCAGGACTGCAGCACATTCCAAGCTTCAGAAACAGTGGGAGGGAAACACGACCTCATGAAAGATCAGAAGCTGCAGTACTTCAGTAACATACCAAACAAATGCTCCTTCCGTTCCTACTTACAGAAGGTCTTAATGTTTCTAATAGTGCTGATGACTGAAGGGGGAGCTGCTGCATACCCACAGTGGCCATATAACCTTTCTCGCACCAAAGCATATATCACTCTCTTTCCTTTTCTGTGTAACAGTATCTCTTCCACCACCCTCCTCCCCCAATCCGTTCTTTTTCTTCTGATACTGCTAGGGATCTGCCAGAAGAGATGTTTATAAATCCACGTCATGCCTCACTGGCTTAGTTTTGGAATAATGGAAGAACAGAGAAAGGTAAGACTTTCTTCCTATTGTAGGCATCCGCTCAGTGATAGCTATATAGATAGTTCCCATGTGGAAGACTTTTTACCAGGGAGAGTTAAAAAAATAAATCAATCAAAGTCTGCAAGAGATATTTCTCCTACATCAGGACATAAAGCTAGAACTCTTATTCACGAGTGCTTTGCATGGATCTGTCAGATTTTGTAAGCATATAGCCTGCAGACTGTAGCTCTACATGCAATTACTGATTGAGTCCTTTGCTCTCCATGACCACTGTAAGCAGCTCATCAACTGACCACTGTGAAACCAGCAAGAAGTCATGCAACCTTCGCTCCATTGTTCCTGTACTTCGTCTTTCTTTCTGGGCTTTCTGGCTTTAAAGTGTCACTATTTGCAACTGTCTTCAGCAAGGAATGCCAGACAGAAATCATCAAGCTGTTGTCCCAATATCACTGTGGTTTTCTTATAACCTCTGGAAGGCCAGCAAGAAGAGAGGACATGATTTTATTTTCCTTTGACACTCCTAAACTGCAAAGCAGCTGGAAGAGGTGCATATTATACAGCCTGCTGGGTATGGGATTAAACATGACAATCAAATTCATGTCAGGGTTCGGACAGAGTTGCATATTACAGGGCTACAATACAGCCTGTACTATGGGTTTTAACTGGACTCAGAGTGTAGCCAAGTCTCTACTGCTCCTTTTCCCACCTACATTATGACTTTGACAAAGCATTCCTCTTGCAATGTCTTGGTTATCATTTGGATCAGAAAATATTTGTTTTTATATGCAACACAATGCAATACTTTAAGGCATGAGGGGGCCAACCTTTTTGGCACGTGTGCCACAAATTAACTCCACACTCTCCCCGAGTGCCACTCCGATCCCTTTCCCTTACCTGATCTGCTGCTCAGCTTTCTGCTCCCTGCCCTATCTGCAACTCTGTTGCCTGTCCCCTCCCCAGTCTGCCAGGTGCCACACAGAAGCTGCGCCTGCTACTTGTGGCACCCATGCCACGGATTAGCCACCCGTGGTCTAATGCCTGAAAGGAAAGTCTCTGTACATAATAACTCCATTGATAGTGAGAAACTGCCGACTCCCAGATACTAAGGCAAAATGCATGAGAGTAAATACATACATACCTTCTCAGGACTGCAATCAAAAAACACTGCATGCGCGCGCACACACATGCGCACACACACACACACAGAGCACAGAGAAGATGGGAAGAGACTCCAGGCTCAGTCTACCCTCGTTATCTGGAAGAGTGCATCCAAATGGTCCCAGTTCATCCAAAATGTTCCTGTAGGATTTTTTTTTCATTGAAAAATATCTGCAAACCACATGAGGACAAATGGAAGCAATTCTACAAGTTTATGATTAACAAAGGCTGAGCGGGAGGGTAAGGAGAATCTGCAGTTCATGTTTGACAGGCTCCTAACAATAGACTAGTCTGGAGAGCACTGACATGAGGCCAGCCACATGCAAAAAAAAAAAAAAAAAGCAGTAATCTGGAGTACAAAGTGGAACGACTGCTAAAACACGCCAACTAAAGGAAAATGATATGCAATCAGTTGTGTCAGGACAGCAATTTCTGCAGAGAGACAGGATGGCAAATCTCTGGGAGGAAACTTTGTTACTCATGACTGAAATACATCGAGCCAGGAATTTAAAAAGCATAACCACTTATGAAAGTAGTAGGCCCTGGGGCTCTGCAGAAGGTAGTAAAGATAAAAGACTGAAGTAGGAGGCTGGTTAAGTTAGTTAAGTTAAGTCTATGCTTTGGCCTGGCAAAAAGGAGAGGAGTTCCATGGGAGAGTCTCAAATCCTAAACCAACCCCCCCCCCCCCCCCAAACAAACAAACCAGAGATGAACTTTGGAAGTCTTGAACTGTGAAAATTTTAGGTATTCCAGATCTGACTATGAAAAAGCGGACACAAAATAAGGAACTCTATGATCAGGAAACCCCACAAAAAGTCTGCTCTTACAGCCACCAATGGTACCCCAAGGAAGAGTATAGGCAACAACGCTCTGCAGGAGGTTGAGGTGTGCATTTCTCAAATCCCGATACCATACAGGACTTCTCATAGTTCTCATAGTATTTATTTTGTCTACGTGGGGAGGAGCAAGCATCAGCTAAAGAAGGCAGATTGTTCTTGTTGCCTGTGTGAAGGTTAAATAGACACACAATCACACTGTTCCCAGCACTTCTATAAATGCTGCTGCCTTGGTTTCTGGAGTTGCAGCCTCCTATCATATCTAAATTATTTAAAGCCTTGTGAGTGCGCTCTGCTGTGCAATAATATATAATGTTAATTGAGTGTCCTCAACAAAAAAGGCAGCTTTGTGGGGTCTCAGTAGACGTCCATTGACTGAGTTTTGGTACCAATGGAAACAGCAGGATCTGTGGAGTGTTTTAAAGAGATCACACAATTCATTTAGGCCCAAGACTATTTGTTCGCAACTTTTTACACAGCAAACACTCAAAGCAGACACTTTTCAGGGCCCATCCACCAACTGAAATATTTCTGGTAATGACTCACAAAATCCCACACGATTCTGATATCGTTTTCTTGATAATATTAGCTGCCAAAATGAAACTCTATACATGGTTCTTGGGGGGGAAAAAAAAAAGGCAAAACTCCACTAGTTATTGTTAGTAATAAGCCCGTGGAAGACAAAACTGACAGTTAGTATGCATAATTAGAACAAAGTGAATTTCTGTACACATAACCTCTCCAGACATGATTTTGAAATAAGGGCTCTGCCTCTTACCACCAATAATTTGTATTGCTGTATGCTGTTACTTACACAGCTGTTCACATAATTTTTTGCATATGGGAAAGTCAAAGGAATATTAACTTCAAGAATGACGTGATTGTCTGTGTGGGTAAGTATAATAAGGAAAAATTTTCAACATCTACCCAATGATACAGTTAAACTAGAGGCCAAATTCTGTCCTCAAATGTGCATAAAAGGCTTCTGCTGAAGTCAATGGCAGACACACATACTGATCCAAAAACATAATGCAATTCAAATTAATACAGTCTCCCTTCACCCTGCTTACAAACCTCAATTCAATTTCATTTAAACATTTTATAATAGGAATTAAGAGCCCAAAATGCATCAGACAATCACAACATTCACTTAAAACATTAACAAAACTTGCTCTAAAAAGTGCTTGAATACTTATAGAGAAACTGAGAAAAAATGTGAACACACTTGAATTTTTTCTTTGGCAGCCTCTTCATCTGAAAGCAGCCAAACTCTCTACTTCTGTGAAGCCAAGTAGAATAGGAGTGTATGTACTAAAGCCCAGCAGAAAAACACTTAAGCAAGTGCTTAAGTTCAATCATGTTCAGGGCAGCACCAAGGGAGGTGTTTAGTCTCAGTGGAACCTGAACTCTTGCTTAAGTACTATCCTGATTGAGCATTAAAGTCTTATTTTAGCGCTCTTGGACCCTGATCAAAACCCCCTTGAAGCTGACTTTCACTCAGCTCAGTAAACTTTGGATAAAAATATGGGAGAATAACAGGCTAAATGTCTTGTAGCAGTGCTCAGAACCCTTCACAACAACAGCCCCTATTCTGTGTGGATGAACTTAAACTTCTTGTACATATTGGGCCAAAACCATCTCCTGAGTCAACTACAAGTGCTTATAGTAACAACAAAAATTTAAAAGGGCCGCTTTTACAATCCTAAAAAACCAACAAATTTGGCTGTAATGGATGGATTTTTTATATATCCATGCCTTATTTTGTGAGAACATTCTGTACATGAAGGTCAATATCAAGAACTTCTAATTCAGTATGTTCCATTTGGTTTATTTTTACCTTAAATACAAATGTATACCTGAAAAAAAAGAAAAACTGGTAAGGGCAAAAGACAGTAAATTTACTTCAGGGGCACTTTACATCAACACTTGAAATACATATAGGTACACTGAAGAATGATGTGATTGTCTGTGTGGGTAAGTGTAATAAGGAAAAACTTTCAACATCTATCCGATGATACAGTTAAACTAGAGGCCAAATTCTGGCTTTGAATGTGCATAAAGTACACTGCAAGGGGTTCTGGAGAGTGAATGTCTATTTTCTCTTCCTGATAAAATTATCATCATAACACTCAAGTGTGTTCCCTCCTTCCTATTCAGTTATGCAAAGCAACACATTTTGAGAGCTGTAACTGAGTTAATAAATTAAGCCAGAGTGGGATTGCACCAAAACACCTATTATATTGTATGCCACTCTAATGGCATAATCACACAGAGATTAATATACTATCTTACTCCAAAGTACTCCACAGGACTGTAAGTGGAAGGGGGGAGGAAGAAAGAGAGGGAGGGAGAGCAAATTTAATTTGGAAACCTGAGTCGTGTCACCACAGCATTACTCAACCTTTTTTTTTCTGGCAAGGCTAAAGATTTGTATAACACTTTTTTTCCACCGAATACATTTACTCTAAAAATCGATTTCTTCTGTCACTATTTATTGCTGCATGTTGCTCAGTGGTTCTGAGAAGCCGCATAGAAAATCACAATGTTACACTTGTTAAATTGACCCTGCAGGGCCATGCCACCAGTACGTGCATCATCTCAAGAGGCAAGTCTGACAAACTCATGCTGTGCATATCATCACTAAACCCATGAGAAAATGCAAATTTGGCTGTATCATAGCTTATTTGCATATTTTTTCATTCGTTTCATACAACCTTTACACAAAATGTCCATTCACTTTACCTTCCTCCAGCTTATTGCCAGTGTGAGATGTTTACAGCTGTTATACAAGGCTGATTTAATAGTTAAAACATTAAAGGGCATAATTAAATGCATGTTGGAAATGGAACATAACCTCTCAAGTGAGGTTCTAAGCACAGGGCTGTGACTGGACTGTTGAATGTTAATGGCTAGTACTATCTAGAATTAGCTCTCTCTCACACATGTACACACAGCTTTTTCTATTTTTCATGTTAATCTGTGGAAGCAGAAATATTTGCTTGCAAACTCTGAAGGGCCTGAATCCAGTCACTGAGTACACATTTCAGTCACACTGATATCAAAGTGGAAGGCTGCCAGTTTAGTGTCTTGGCTGACATTCAAACATGCTGACTGCTGATCCTCTTTGGATTTTGAGATTGCAATTAAAAAAAAACCCCTCCCTTCACAATGGTTTCTGAGAGATGCTTACAGAGCTAATTCCTCTCTCTCCTTCTGCGTGCTCAGTCCCTAGGACTGAATGCATACAAATAGTATTCTACTGCAAAGAAGGAGCTAGCATGGCAGGACTGCACTTGGCTTTTTATGCAATGTTACAGTACAACAAGTATGATGATTTTCCTAGCCAAGGAATTTTCCCAGATGTAACCAAAGGCACACTTTGCACAGATCAGGCACAGGAGGGAAAAGGGGAAGCCTGTTTACAATTTTATACATTACCTTTAAAAAACAAAATTGCAGAATGTTAAGGAAATTACTATTGGGGAAGAAAGAATAGAAAGGCTATTTGCCTTAGGGCCCTGGCAAACTCTCATTTAATGGTGTTGTAGGGCCTGATCACTGATGCCAAGAATCACCCCTTCCTGCCATACCACACATCCATAGTAGGAAGCATGATTTTTGGGATCAGGGATCAAATACTAGTTGCAGCATTACTACATGCCAGTACAGGGGAAGCCTGGGATCATCATGCATATTCATAAAGCATAGTCATAATCCCAGGCTCTACTTGCACTGGCAAGTTATAAGACAAGTGCTGGCAGGTCCAGCTGGGCTGACAATCAGCTGATTGTCAGCTGGCCCCTGGGATCTGACTAGGGACCTGAACCTGCTCCAGTGTGGTCTGGGGCTGAGGCTGACAATCATCTGACTGTCAGCCCAGGGTCCCAGATCATGCTAGAGCCAGTCTGAATCCCCAGTGCAGTCTGAGGGCTGGACCTGATAATCAGCAGATTGTCAAAACCCCACACCCTACAGCTATGGTTGGGCTGTCAGGTAGAGTGGATTAGAAGCTCTGGGCACAACACGAGAGTCAAAGGTCCACTAGGGACTTTAAAGCCCACCTGAAGCCTCTGATCCCCCACGGGTGCCAATTTAAAGCCCCTGGCAAGGAGCAAAGGGGAAGCCGTCTCAGCAGTGCTCTTTAAATACTGCCTAGTGCCTCCCCAGCTGCCCATGCTGCACACCACGAAAAGGTGCCTGCAGCTGGGGAGTAGAGAGCTCCCACTCCCCTTTCCTTGGGTGCCCTGGGAACTTAAAAAGCGGGCATGCAGCTGAGGCTTCCATACTTTTTAAGGGTCTGGGATGCAGTGAGCCTGAGATAAAGGGTCCTTGATGTCAAGCTAATGGCATCCCCTCCCCCCATCTCCTTTCTGGATTGGGTGGGGGTGCTGGGTCCAGGACCTGGTGCTGCACGCAGCCTGATCCCATTGATCAGGTAGGGTACAGGTGTGTCTTAGAGAGAGAGAGAGAGAGAGAGAGAGAGTGAGAACTGATGTTGTAGCTTCAGCAACTATTTGGGGGCAAAAAAAATAAACCCCTAACATGCTGAAGTGATCTACTATAATATATTTACTCAACACAATATACAGCACCCCATTCTGTATAATATTGGCATCAGCTGTTAAAGTGACCAAAATCTGTATGGCAAATATATACTGTATAACTATTTACCAAAACAGCACATGTGTATTTGCATGGTATTTGCATACTGTATAAATACTGCAAATATAGGAGCAGATTCTCTTAGGTCTTCCCAGGCACCTCTGAATACTTAGTGATATCAGACCCATAGATATTGCCACACTTCACAGGCAATCAGCCTTTGGTACTGAGTGGGAATTACTTGGACGAATTATTAAAAAGATTCAATTTATGCTAATCAGTCTGAAGGGAGGGGAGTACAAAATTAACTTGACACGTTTATTTAACTTTTTACAGGATTATTATTATTTAAAATTTATGATAGTGTTGTGCCCAGAGGCCTCAGTCAGGATCAAGGTCCCACTGTGCTAGGCAAGGCACAAACACAAAGGACTATAGTCTGTTCTTGAGTTCTTTCTGCCTAAGGTCCCACTCCAGAGAACATGTACAAAGGCACTTGAGTTGAAATCTATACATGTGAAGAGCTGTACTAAGCTTAACCATGTGCTTAAGTGTTTCAGGGCTGGGGTCCAAGAAATAAAAATATACATTTGGGGACGAAATGCAGGCCTCGGAAAAATCATCAGAAAAGGAGTCTATATTTCACCTTGGGTATTTAATAGTATGTCCAGTCATGGCAGGATTCAATATTGATTTCTTACAGCTTTTAAAAGCTATTTGGCTAAGAGTGGCAGAAGTTTCACACTCGACAGTCTTGGCCTTTATATTTATTTCCAAGCACTTTTTCCATTATAAACCGTTAGAACTTGATAGCGAGAGAAATTTTAAATATCCAAATGTTAATTATTATTTAATCAACATTTCAATGCTACTAAATGAGAACTCATTCATAAAATCAGCATATTAATAATGTTTAATAATCAGCAGGGATCAACAGGCAGGTTCCTGATTGAAGACTACACAACCAGGCCCTTAACAATGAAGCTCCACAGAATTTCAGACCCACAGGTGGTTCTGAGGTAGGCAAAGACATGTTATGGAGTGGAGCAAGAGCTGGGGTTGTGGAGGAAGGTATGCAAAGAAGGATGACTCCAGGAAGTCAAGGCCAGGGAAAGGCACCTCCAGAGATCTTTATCACTACTCCAGAATGGAGGAATTAGTGTTCCCCTCTGTGTTTGCTGCTGATGGCTGGCTGACACTGGGTTGGCAGAGCCCTAACTGATGTACTGGCTGGGTTTAAATTCAAGAGTATGCTAGGACTATATGCAGCTCATCTCATAGGCAGCTGAGGTGGTGAGAGATACTCACTCTATTTTCCTCTTCTTCCCAAAGCATGGCACCATATGACCTGGCAACACTTTGTCCATAAAAGCATTAGAAAATCACAAGACAGAAAAACATTGCCTTCAGAGGGCTTTTCTAGCAATTTCATAGACATTAGAGCTGGAAGGGACCTTGGAAGATCTTCAAGTCCAGCCCCCTGCCCCAGGGGCAGGAAGTCAGCAGGGGTCATAGGATCCCAGCAAGATAAACATCCAAATTTCTCTTGAAGGCGTTCGAAGTAGGTGACTGAACTACCTCTGGCGGCAGTCTATTCCAGACCTTGGGGGCTCGGACAGTAAAGAAGTTCTTCCTTATGTCCAGCCTGAAACGGTCATGGAGGAGTTTGTAAACATTTGACCTTGTCATCCTTTGGGGCGCTCTGGTGAACAGACGTTCCCCCAGATCCTGGTGAACACCCCTTATAAACTTATAGGCAGCCATCAGATCACCCCTGAGCCTGCGCTTTTCCAGGCTGAAGAGTCCCATAGCGCTCAGCCTCTCAGAAATTTAATTTCTGTACAGAACGTTTGTCTGTAGTAACGCAAGGAAAAACAGAGTGAAGTCTAAAATTTCATTGATAAGTTGCCTTAAGCAGTTTTGGAACACTGAAACTTGAAACTGTGTTATCAAGAGTTATGCAGAAAAAAGCTGTGTAGTTTTTTTGTCAGGTTTTTTGGTGTTCTTTCACGTAAAGTTAGAACCATTTTGATATTGTTGTATTTGCTTTCTAATGTAATTTTCATTAATGGTGCCTTCTGCTTTCCTCAGTTTCATTTTGTGTTGCGATTCACTTTAGCTGTTTCAAGGTCCCTCTAAATGTGTCAGGCCTTTCTACAGACATACGCCTCCTTACAGCGCAGGATGAAACAAGAGGCAGATGAAAGTAAAAGAAATGTTCTGTATATTTTGCATATTACTTTTACCACGTATCGGCAGCCCACATCATATAGACTCCTACTATGGAAGAAACTGACATTTGAGTCACTTTTGTTTTTATCGTCATACGGGAATGTATTTAACTAACTTCATCTACTACCTTATAACGCTGATTTTTCATGTTCGTGCTTTATAAATAGGGTATAGGCACTTTTGAGTTCAGGATACTTGACTCAGCAAGGTGACACTTTTTGATGAACCTGGATCCTACTGCAACTAAGTGAGTTGTGTGATGCACAAAAACTACATTTTCACCTTGCCAGGACTCCTACAGCAGCACTTGCAAAATGGTAGTTAATGGGCTACTGGAACATAGAGGTGAAGCCTGCACATACAACAGGTTCGCACTACGCAGCGCTCTGTCTGGCTTTGGTATAGAAGTGCCTCACATTTCCCAACTCTGTGGTTCTGCACTGAAGAGGATGGTGGCTGCAGAAACCAACTTAAAATTCTTAAGACCGCATTTGCTCCACGGGGATACACTTTGGCCATGCACTATGCAAAGCCATTGACTAAAATCTGTACAGACCCTCTCTGTTAGATTAGAAAGCATAACAAAGTACTTGATGTATGTACAGGATTTGCATTTCCCCCCCTTTAAAAATGGCTCTTTTTCAAAAAATGTATCTGTATGTATACATTGATAGATTGATTAAACTTTCTCTGTAGATATAACTATAATCTTACTTTGACAATAAATCTTTACCAGGCTTTAAAAACATAACAAAACCTGCTTACTTTTAAGTCACGCTCTCATAATTTTAGCTGGCACATCATGAACAAAATGGTCTAGAACTAACCTCAAACAGTCATCTGTAGAAAAACAACATATTTTCCCATGTCATCACCACTCACACACATACTAACCACAACTATTCAGCCTGTCAATTTGCAGTTTATATTATGATAACTTTACCTAAAAGTATTCCCTGTTTCAAAAACAGCAAGTGCAAAGCCTAAGTAACATTTGCTGGACAGACGAGTGTGGCCCTGCTGGTGTCAGAGAACACGCTTTACACAGAGCACAAACTGGAGTAATCAGATAGCTCGTTGGGGACAATGGACTTCTCAGGAACTCCTAAATATACTGGTCTGGGTTGATTTGACCTGGCAATCTAGTTGTAGTGAACCATAAACAAGAAATCCTAGCTAAACCCATGAGCTCAGTCCCTTAACTGTCAGACAAGAGAGACAGGAAATGCTGTAAAGGGCAGGAGTATTTTGAATTTTTATGTTAGTGAATCATTGGGTACATCTGCACATGCATTAACGTGCTTTTCCTAATGCACATTAAATTTAGTACCTTTGGGTGCCTAAACATGCTGGGAGGCTGCTCCAATGCATTATAATTACAGCATGTCAGAACAGACTCGATAAACAGAGTCTGTGGGAGTGTGCTAATTAGCGCGCTCCAGCAAGCCTCTGCGTCTCATGTATCAGCATCCCTGCACTTCAAAATGACAGTGGGGTGCTTTAACTAAAGCTCGTTCAACGAGCTTTAGTTAAAGTGCCCCCACTGTCATTTTGAAGCGCAGGGATGCTGATACATGAGACATTGTGGCGCTTTAATTAGAGCACCTCTTGGAGCCTCCCCTCACCCCCAGAGCACATGTAAAAATGCCCTCCAATGCGAGGCACTAAATTAAGGTGCATTAAGCTGTCCTAATACCCAGCAGCGCCTGCATGCACTTTTTAGGTAACGCTTAACATGCAGTAGCTTATTTTACTGTGCATTAGCGTAATAGCACTTTACGCACCACTTTAATGCACAGGAAAATAGGCTATTGTGCATTAAAGCGCATGTGTAGACATGTCCACTGACAGCCAATTTCAGAAGCATGCTAAAAGGCCCAAAAAGAAGCTGCTCTTTGCATCCCTCTATTAAAGCATTAAAGGGACATTTCTCTCTACTGTACACTGCACCTCAAAGTGCAGTAAAAAGCTGAGAGAAAGAGAAAAAAACAGCACTTTAAAGGAGTTCCGGCAAACACAATGTCGAAGTATGCAGTCTCCAATGATTCACAAGGAACCTGGCATTATATATGCTTGTGTTACTTGCTTGATTTTGAAGAGGATAAAACCCTTTATTAACCCAGTGTTGCAGTTAAAATTCTTTGCTTAAAATTCTAGACTTTGAAAATGATACACCCACACTCTAACTGATTTTAAAAAAAAGTTTCATGCTGTTCCAGTGCTTGTGACACCAGCCCAGAAAAGACTCTGATGTCACAAATCTGGGCTGTATCGCTTGAACAGGAAGCCTATGGCTATGATTGTGAAAGCTTTATGTGGAAGGATTATAAAGAAATCTGAATGGGAAAGGTTCCAGAAGGGGTGTAGTTGCCAGTATTAAAGATGGAAGCTGTTGTTTAGTGTGTAGTTTCACTACTGCTCTGCTTAAGGAGGACAGTGGCTCCATAGAGTACAACACTAGTTCTTAAGACATACCACGCCAGCTCTATTTTTATGGATATAGAAGTCATTTTTCAATCAGAGTGCTGCAGCACCCAAGGGTGCTGTGAGATACTGTTAGGGGGCCACAGGGTGATGCCCACTATTAGCACAGTTAGGTGTACAAACACCTTTGTTTCACAAGATAAACCCAGAGAGTCAAAATAGAAATCCATAGTGTCAAAAATATTCCGGTCTACTGTGGTCCTTTCCAAGCTCTTGCAACAGAAGCACTGATCTACTTTGCCATGGCCAAAAAACAAGTGAAAGCTAAGAGCTGGCACTTTCTGAGGGGTTCCCTGAGTCTAAAAAATTTGAGAACTACTGTCACAGAAGAGTGCATTTTTACACCACCATGTCTGCAGGGGAGATGCTGGAGGTAATATTTTTCCTCCAAGGATGGCAGATGTCAAAACTGGACACACTTCTAATGAGCCTTGTTGAAGAGCTCCACTGAGCGAATGCATTCCTCTACCTTCTTTACATTTGACGTCTGTATGATGTCTGTGGTGAGGATAGGTGACATCAGTGCCCTGCCTCTGATACATATAAATACCAAAGCATGAATCGGAGTGGGTCTCTAGCAGCAGGTTCTTTCCATGACTGTGATTCCTAGGTACGGTCAATCTGAAGATCACAAAACTCCAAGCTGCACTCTTCTGTGTTATTCTTATATTTGAAGGAATATGCTATTTCAAGAAGAGCGTTTTTGTCATACATTAATATTTCTGTATCTAGACCTAGATGAAATGTCAAAAAAAACAATAAGAGTCTACAAGGAAGAAGGTATGTGAGCCTCCTACTGGGATGAAGTTTAAAAAGGTAAGAATTTAGTATGATGATGATTACTACTAACATTATTCTTCTTATTATTGTTAATTATTGTTGTTGTTACACAACTCAACAAGATATTTTAGACTGTCAAATAGTTTCTTAAGGAAAAGAACAGAAGTCCTGGAGCTGTGAACATTTGAAATTAGACAGGGCAAAACACCTAGGCAGACACTGAAAGAATTATCCCAAGCTGCCAGGAAGCCAGTCTGCAGGACCTACATTAATAGATCTTTTGCAGCTCTAAATCTTTGAAACAGGAGGTACAGAACCAGTTTGCTTATTCATTATAAAGTGTCACAGCAAGATAAATCCCAGACATTTATTCATAAACTGATTAATAATCTAAGCTCATTTGACAGCTAGTCTATGTTGGATATATCTCATAAGCACTTGAATCCAGATATTTTCTTTTTATTCCATGTGTGTACAGGGATTAACATAATGGGGCCTTGATTGGGCCTATATGCCTTCCTTTTACAATAATAGGGTAGAAGTTAGGGGAAAGTCTTATAAAACAGCAGGAAACAGGCAAATAGCCTGTATAAACAAACTCAAAGAACTGATTACCATTAGGGCTGTGCAAAATTTCAATGGGTGTTTTGTTTCAAAGCTGTTTGGATGCGTTTCAAGCTCAAAACAGCAAAATCGAGGTGAAACAAAAGGCTTTGAAACAACTTCGAAACGAAATGAGGGCACTTGAAACATTTCAAAAGTTTCGAAACATATCAAGTTTCAAAGCTGGGCTTGCTGCAGCTAAACAGAAACTAAGGAGAGGGAGGAGGAAGAGGAGGGAAGGACTGCTCTGATATTGCCATCTAGCTCCCTGTTTAATTCCCCAGCTCTCTGATTGCTTCCCCCTGCTCTCTAATCATTTCCCCAGCTCTTCCCCGGGGGGGGGGGAGGGCATCATGCGGGGTTTCAGCAGGCTCCCACTGAAACTGCAGCAGCAGCAGCCTACTGAAACTCAGCGTGCAAATCCAGGGGCCTGCGCCCCCTTGGAAAGAGCTGGGGAAAGCAATAAGAAAGCTGGGGAAATGTTCGGGTCCTTGAACATTCCCCCAGTTCCCGGTTGGATTCCCCAGCTCCCCGATCTTTCCCCCAGCTCTTCCTGGGGGGGTGTGGGCCCCCACATTATGCAGGATGACAGCAGACTGCTGTTGCCAGCTGGGACCGGCGCTGGGTGCAGCCTGTGCCAAGTGCCAGGAAGGCTGGTGCTGGCAATGGCCCCAGCCAGCAGCAGCAGCCTGCTGTCATGCTGCACGCAGATCCAGGGGCCTGCGCCCCCTAGAGAAAGTCTGGCTCAGCCCTGCATCCCTCCCAGGGAGCATGGGGCCCCAGATCTGCACGTGGGAGGACAGCAGCAGCACCAGCACCAGGCTTCCCGGAGCTCAGTACAGGCTGTGCCCAGTGCCAGTCCCAGTTGACAGTGGCAGCCTGCTGTCATCCCACATGCAGATCCAGGGCCCCGTGCCCCCTAGGACGAGTCTGGCATAGCCCTGCAGCCCTCTCGTGGGGTGCAGGCCCCCAGATCTGTGTGTGCAATGACAGCAGGCTGCCGCTGCCAGCTGGGGCCAGTGCCAGCACTGGGTTCTTCCCAGCGCTCAGCTTGGGCAGACTCAGGTGCTAGCACTGGCCCCAGCCGGCAGTGGCAGCCTGCTGTCACCCTGCATGAAGATCCGGGGGCCCGCACCCACCAGGAAAAGTCCAGCACAGCCCCACAGCCCTCCCAGGGGGTGCAGGCCCCCAGAGCTGCATGTGGGATGACAGCAGGGTGCTGCAAATGATACAAGTTTTGTTTGTCAGCAGTTTGTGTGCAGTTTCCCAGAAACCCCTGCACCTATCTCCCTGAAACTTGGCCGGCTTCATGCACTCAGAAGGGACTACCATGCCTACACTTTTCATCCAAATCAGGCTAGAAATGACAAAGTTATAGGCATTTTCATGATTCCCCATTATAGCCTATGGACAAAACGTGTCAAAACAGTGGAACATTTTCAACGAAACGAACACAACAGTGCTTTGAAACAAAACGACAAAATGAAACATCGTCCCTTCGAAACAGCGAAACAGAAGTCGAAACAAAATGGTGCTGATTCGCACAGCCCTAATTCCCATGTCTAATTTTCATGGACTTTCTGCACTATGAACCTGACTCAAAACCTACTGCAATGACAAGCCTCCCACAGACTTTTGTGGGCTTTGGGTCAGGCCCTAAGGTACAATATTACATGTCCTGTAATTTGTAAGTATGATACCACATTCCTTTATATTCATGGATTCACCATTCATAACACACCTTAGCTCAATATACCCCTAAGCTCATGATAACAACTGCACTGGAGGCATTTCTACATGCTAAGTAGTTACAGACTTTGTATAATTAGCTCTGCAGAAACTTATGAATGAGCTGCCCTTTTTTATGCCAAACTAAACGATAAAGTCCTTTTCTAAATATATCTTTCTTAAAATTCAACTTGCAAATCACTATCATTTTGTAAAAAATGAATTGTGCTTATTGGTCTCCAGCTGAATATAAAGTGCTCTCTCCAAATATAACCTATTGACACTATCAGGGTTCATATGTCTATGGAAGTTTTTAAGAGTTAAAACCATGTGCATGAGCAGACGCAAGACACAAAGTACTAGTAAAAAACAGCCTGTAACTTTCACACGTCTTTGATGGTCACTCTTACAGCCCTGAAGATGATTTTCTGGTTAGTCAACTTTAAATTTCCCTATTGTATTTCAAGTACCTGTAAAAAGTAGCATTCATATGGACAACATAAACACGTGCTCTGAGTTACTAAACATGAAATAATGATTTCACATTCCCACAATTTGATTATTATTAGTGTGTTGTCGCATTAGTGCATAAAAAAATACAAAGCAGGAGAGCTGTGCCAGAGAGAAACAGCTCCATGGACCAAAAAGGCACAAACTGGCACCAAACAGAACAACATAAGGCAATAAAATGCAGAAATTGGGTGGTGGGTAGTCATTATAATTGAAATTTGCCACAATACAACTGGATTTAAGGAGAATGAGGGAGCTTCCTGTACTTAACTGGAAGGCGCTGTGGCTATGGGCAGATGACATGAAGTGGATGTGTCTACACGAGACACCAAATGCGCAGTTGTAACTGTAGAGTCATTAAATACTTGCAGACACAAGCACTAAATGAGTGCGCAGTAACCCAGGGTTACTGTGCATTAGTGTCCCTGAACAGCTCTTTGGTGACAATAACCGCACAGTAGCTTGTTACTACTGTGCATTAGCGTCATGTCACACTTCATGCCATGCACCGCTACTGCACGATAATAACAAGTTACTATGCAGCCAGCGTCTCATGTACATGTTGCTAGTCAGAAGGGAATAATGGACACTGAGAGTGCCTACAGGTGTTCAGGAGAACTGCCCTA
This sequence comes from Alligator sinensis, assembly GCF_000455745.1. Classification (NCBI taxonomy): domain Eukaryota; kingdom Metazoa; phylum Chordata; order Crocodylia; family Alligatoridae; genus Alligator; species Alligator sinensis. The sequence goes on along the minus strand of NW_005842512.1, from coordinate 643,850 downwards.
ACTCATGGCCCTTTACATAAAGTGCCATGAATTACTCCCCACCCCCACACAACAGATATTCATCTGTTGAGTCAAGAGTAAGGGCTGAAGCCTAACTTCATTGACCCTAGCTAGCAGGCAGGGGCACCCCAGCAGCCTCCAAGGAAGCTGCCAAACTGCCCCTCCCCGACCCAGCTCTGGGGCTATCGGCAGGGGAAGAAGGGGATAGTAGTCAATACAGAGCAAAGATGGGCCTGAAACCAAACAAAAATCAAAACAATTCTGAAATCTGAGGAACCTGGGATCTGGTTTTTACTGATCAAGAACAGGAAGTCAGAGCCATGCCAGCCTCACTTTAGGAAGCGTGGATCGATGCTTTTGGAGTTTTTAAACTCTGAAAGGAGGGCCATTTTTAATTCAGTGTTTTGACTGTACCTCAAATCTGAGCACTTTCAATGCTGTTTGACTCAAGTTTGACAGAAGCTGGATTTTTGTTGTTTTTCTTTTCCACTTACATATGAAAGGGACAAAACACATCAGCCAGAAAGAAATTTTAGCAAGTCTTGCCTTAAATAACAGGGAGCTTTCAAAAGCCCTTTCTTCCTAGAACCTGTTTAAAAAAAAAATCTACGTATAAAACCACTTTACCCTGGAATGTTTCTCTCATTTATGTTGAGGGTCTCATGTAGTCAGATGGCCTTCCTACTGTTGGCATTGAGCTGGTGCATGATCAGTTACAAAAGTTAGACATTTATAAGTCAGCAGGACTGAATGAACTTCATCCAAGAGTGCTGAAGGAGCTGGCTGAAGTCATTGCGGGACCTTTGGCGAAACTCTTCCAAAACTCATGGTGCTCGGGGGAGGTCCCTGAAGACTGGGAGAGGGCCAATGTTGTGCCTATGTTTAAGAAAGGGAGGAGAGAGGACCTGGGTAACTATAGGCTAATTAGCCTAACTTCTATCCCAGGGAAAATCCTGACAAAATTCATCAAGGAGTCAATGTGCGGTAGGCTTACAGAAGGTAAGATTCTGAATGACAGCCAGCATGGCTTTGTCACGAGCAGGTTTTGTCTTACCAATCTCATCTCCTCCTACAACCAGGTAACTGGCCATCTAGTTAAGAGAGAGGAAGTTGACATTGTATACCTAGACTTTCAAAAGGCCTTTGATCTGGTATCCCATTATGTTCTCACGGGAAAATTGGAGGATTGCAGGCTTAACGGCTGAACTGTTAGGTGGATAGGAAGCTGGCTGCAGGGTAGGACCCAGAGAGTACTAATGAATGGATCTGTGTTGTCCTGGTGAGAAGTGGCCAGTGGTGTCCCTCAGGGGTCCATGTTTGGTCCAGTGCTTCAACATCTTTATCCATGATTTGGATGTGGGGGTAAAGAGCTCATGTGCCAAGTTCACAGACAACACCAAGTTATAGAGGAGCGTGGTCATGCTTGAAGATAGGCTGCAGATACAAGCGGACCTGGACAGGCTGGCAAGTTGGGTGGATTTGAACCAGGTGAAGTTCAACACTGAGAATCATAAAGTGCTCCATCTAGGGATGAGCAATCCCCAACTTACTTACAGGCTCGGTGGCGCAAAACTGACTAGCACCGCAACTGAAAGGGGCCTAGCTGGAGTGCTGCATCCAGTTCTGGGCACTGTACTTCAACAAGGATGTGGAAAAGCTTGAGAGAATCCAGAGAAGAGCCACCCATATGATCAGAGACTTGCAAGGCAAGCCATACAGGGAAAGGCTGAGGTATTTGGGTCTCTTCAGTCTAAGAAAGAGAAGGCTGAGAGGGGACTGGGTAGAAGCTTACCGCTACATCAGGAGAATACATCAAGGGCTCACCTTGGAGGTACTAAATTTAATGCACAGTAGAAAAAACGCATTAATGCACATGTAAATACACCCACTTTTTAATACAAGAAGTCATACCAGAAGCCAGTGGTGTAACTGCGGGTGAGGGGGGTGGAGGCAAAAGGGGTAACCACCTCAGGTGCCAACTTGAAAGGAGGTGGAAAAAGCAGCTGCTGAAACACATTCATAATTGTGAACTAGAAGTCGAAGTCACTGCTTCCACTTTGCGCCAGGCGCCCGGCCATGTGCCTACGCTGCTGGGAACACAGGCAAAATTCTGCAATTAAATGGAAAATTAACTTCTTCCATTACTGACAGCCTAAGAAGCTAGCCTATTCCTGCTCCTTACAGCCTCACTCACACACGCTCTTTCCATACAGTGGAAACAGGGCAGCCAACCTAGACCAAATACCACTTCTGAGAACAAAATATGTTTTTCTAGTATAGAATGCATTGTGTAAACATTTATGTAATGACTGGTTAGTGCAGCACATAAGCAGAACCAGGAATTCCAAAACATAAGTCTTATTTTTATTACTACTTTACTATTTGCCATGCCAAGCTTGGGCACTTTAAATTATGAAGACTACTATCAGACATTACTTTATCAGTGTTCCACATAACTGCTTAACTGAGGCACTCCAGTAAGTATGTCTAAAATGTGTGCTATGCCTTAAAACAGCAAACTTCCGTTACAATTCTGAACCAGCCATTTCATTTAACAAAGCATTCTCCATTCTTTCAAAACACTTTCCATGGGCTTAATGGCTGCAGAACATGCAGTCCAGGCTGGAATAAAGTTGAAACTGCTCGTCCTAAATGTAATTCCGGACAGCTACTTCTAAGGCTGACATATCTGCAGGACCCTCCATTGTACAATGTGGTACAAAATACGACCATCCATCTTTTGACAGGAGGTTTAAGTATTACACTAGGGACTTGATTCAGCAAGCACTACTGAACCCTCTAAAAGTGAGAAAAGTCAGGTATTCAAGCAACTCAATGAATGACTTGCCAAAAGCAGCACACATTCTGGGCTTTTTTATATTTGCTTTTACATACCCAGACTTCTGATAATATACATACATATCCAGCCCATTCCTTCTTAGGAAGGTGCCAGACAGGGAAAGCAACCCAGAAAAAGAAGAGGCCATTTTTAGCACTTTGCTACAGTCAGCAAGACCATATTATTTTATGTCATTTTCATTTAATAGATCAGAACGATTTGGCTAGTACCTTGGAAAAACTGGTGGTCATAAGCTCACTAAACATCCTTTTAAACCATGTTTTATAGCAAAACTGTCACCAATGGGAACTCACTTGACCTATCTTACTTGATCAAAGTGGGGGGCACATTTGGAAGTATGGGCAATTGTTCAATATCTTTTAAAAGACTGAATGCCTTCACTGCAATTTCACCAAAATTCCTAGGACTGAAAGGCCATCTAGTAAGCCTTTGGGCTAGGGACATAACTTACACATAAACCGGTTTAAGTGATCAGAAACTGGTTTAAGATAAACCTGGTTGAATGTAGTATCAGATTTAACTGATTTGGGTCAAACTGGTTTATGAAACTTCTGCCCCAGACCCCTTCCTGGTTCAAGTTAAATCAGAGTCCCCCAGCATCCCAGGATTTTTCAGCCCTGGGTTGAGCTGTGCTGTCTGCTCCAGAGAGCAGGGCTGGCGCGCACCTCTGCTCCCTAGCTGGAGCAGTGAGGACTGGCTCACTGGCCTCACTGGCTGGTTCACTGTGTCCTCTCCTCCCCCACCCCCCCAAACCCCTCCTGGGGTCTGGGGCCAGGGAGGAGAGTTAAACTTCCCTTCCCCTGAGTACAGAGCTGCCCTGCTCTGCTTATGTAGTGCTGGCTGTGACTATAGACTACAAATCCCAAAGGGACCTGGAAACAGGAAGAGGAAGTGATGAGCAACCCTGCAGAGTTCTGCTGCCATGATTCTGGACTGCAAATCCTAGATTCTGCTGCTGTGATACTGGACTGCAAATCCCAGAGACCTTGGGGGCACCCGGAAGAGGATGTAAACACACAGCCCATGTTGGCTACATGCCACAGGGCTATGCTTTAGCACCCCCCCCCCCCAAGCATGTGGCTGCATTCCCTGGATCAAAAGTGAATGTCTGTTCATTTGCTTATTGATTCAATCTCTGCAGCTTAAACTAACCTGCAAAGACTGAATCAATTCGGCCTCGGGCTTTGTGACTATCTGTACTTAGCCCTAATGAGTGAACTTTTTCACTTAACAGAGATGGCAGAGTTGCCATTCTGCTTAAGAGCTAGGGCTGGAGCATGGTGTCTTACTATAATCAGAGTAAAAATGTATTCTGATGGCTCTATTCTCAACACTTTTGTTTCAAGCAGAACTGCAGAGCTCTCAATCCACACCATACACACTGAACTGTTCAGCCTAACAGGTTTTTCTTTGTCTTTTCTTTTTGAGAGACAACTATATTCTTATGATTGCCTTATATTTGTCTTTATTTTGCTGTATGATTTCTCAAATGTCTTGGCTAGGAAATGGTGAGAGGTGGAGGAGGGTAAGGGGAGGTGGGAAGGAGACAGTACTATATAAACAAAATACATCACTATCATTGTACTCCTCCAATTCTATCTACTATCCAGACAGACAAAGTTTATTTGGAAATAGGAAAGCGTAAGGCTGACTGAGCGCAGAAGATAATGGTATGAGGATCAAAAGAAAAACCTGATCTAATGAAGACCACCTGCTTTGGTACAATGAAGAAAAGGCTGTACTGGTATGAAGTTAGACGTGGTAGCCCATTTGCTCTTTGTGAAAATGCCATCTGGAACTTTAAGACAACTCGTCAAACTAAGCACCTTCAGTTTGACAGGTTTGCGTGGTTAATAGCAACAGGATCAGAGCTTGCATCTCCTAGATCTCTATATGCTTGTCTCATTGGCCCTGGCGTTAAACTAGAGGTACTCTAAAAGCTTATAGGAAAAAGGGTGAGAGGGGACACATTGAAAATGAATTTAACAGACATTTTTTTAACCCAGGAATCAGAGTGCTGGTAGTCTCAGTACCATAACATGAATTAAATTAGGAAGAGTTGCTGCTTGGCTTTAGGCCCACAGGAGTTGATTCTACTTTTAACAAAGCAACCCCAAGTGTTTGATCTTAGAGCAAAACAAAAATTAACTCCTTCCCCCAAAACAAACAAACAAACCTAAACCCACACAAAAGCTACTGTGTGGAGTCCTGCAACATACTCTTAGGGCTGTATGCGCACCTCACAAATGCTCCTCTTTGTGTGTCAAACTCATTCCCACCTCTCACATTTTGTATCACCTTGTGTTTGTTTTTGTGAATTATTTACATCAGAAATGCTGAATCAAGACGTTGAGGAAACCTGCTATATTTGTCAGAGAGAAAAACCACACAGATCAAAGCTTAAAGCACAATTTGCCCCTGGCCTCCATTTCTGAAGTTTTCACCTTGTACGGCTCATACATCAGTTCTGTCCACAGATTTCCATGATTTAAGGAAGCCTCTGCAGTCCTTGTTTTGCTCATCTCATTTTCAACCGCCTTTTCAGTTCCTGTGGCAGACAGCAATAGTGAGAGCTGCCTTGAATCTACAATCTAGTAAAACAAAGAGAACTCCAAGTCATCCCAATTTGAAGTGAAGGTTAGCCAGCTCAGAAGCTAATGGATAGCTGACAAGATCCGCTCCCATCTTTATGCACAAATAAAATTAAGTGGGTCTTTTTTATTGCAACTGATTGCAGTAAACTTGATTTAGGTTGTTCTGTTATTTAAAGAGCGGCTGAGAGAATCCGTTGCAGCTAAATGAAAGACTATGTCTCCTTGGGTTACACGACACTGTCTCTACTTCTGACATGTCAACAGGGAAAGGAGCCAAGAGCAATCCTGGTAACGTGCTGCTTTATCTTCTCTCCCTTGACCTCCATGCCATCAGATGCCTCTGAAACATTTATCAGTGTCTATAACTAGGAACACCAATGCTGATTAACAACCAGGAACATAAAACTCATTCAGAAAAAAACATAGAGCAGCAACATCATCAATTTCTCAGAGACCACTGAACATCTTTACCAGTACATACAGGACAAAACCAGTGCACTTTGCAGGCTGGGACTGAGCCTGTAACAGATGTGAATGAGCACGTTATTCTCAACAGAATAGTATTTTTAGTAGAACGGCTCATTGGTCCACATTCATTTTTAACTAGCACACCAGTGACATCCACCTCTCCTCTTGGATGCATGCCCAGCATACAAAAGTGGAAAATTCCCTTATGAAAGAGAGCTTAACTGATACTCCCTTCATGCTATCACCACCCAAACTATAAGCATTTACCAATGCGTTGCTAAGTACCACTGGCGTCATTGTGGGTCCAGGGAAACAGATTGCCAACGGTGCTGCACAGAGGCAGCAGCCCTGCCAAGCTGTGAAGAAAAAAAGATGCTGAACGGTGACAAAACTGGTCCCTGAGCAGTGGGGACTCCCAAACTTAGTTCAGCTGAGCACCATGCCCAAAAGGCATCCAACGGAATAGCTATAATGCAGCGCTGTTGTCTGCACAGAGAAGAACTCAGCTCATGGTGGTCCATATTAGTGTACGTGGCAAGTTGCTCAAATTAAGGGAAACTGATCTCTCAAACCTAAACCTCTGCAAACTGCATCTCTGCATCCAAAACAAGAGTAACCAGAATGCACTGTTGCATTTCGGGAGCCACATTTTATTCACAGATAATGATGCAACCCACCAAAGCATTATAAGCAATAAAAAAAAAAATGAACTTGCCTTATCTACTTCGCTTGCTTGATCCAATGCACTACTTGGCCTGAAAGGCAAATCATCCAATCAGACTGACCATGAGAAGCTGGAATGGGAGTTACAACAATAGCCAAAAAATATTCTGATTGCTCAAGCAAAAACTATCTTCAATCCGAATTAGAGTATCTTAAACTTACAACCATGCTTGGAGGACAATGAAGACAGAAACAAGAGCTTCCTGTAGGAAGAGAAGAGAAGAGGCTTTGTGCCCAGCTTTCTCTGCTCCGCAGGATAAGTTTTAGAATGCTGACAACCAGCAGCAACATGTAGTGGCCCCAGACATCATGTCTGCCTATCAAAGACTTGGATTTTAGCCCTGGAGAAATTACAACTTTCCAGTTCTTTGGAAGCTATATAGGCTGAGAAGAAAGCAAGAGAAAGCAATGAATAACTTAACTAGAAATTACTTTAATACATGGATTGTATACTGTAACCCATGAATACAGAGGGAAAATATCCCATAATTTACAAGAACAATGTCATACTCATGGATCATGAGGTTCTGGCAGCCACAGCTGCTTCAACGACAGAACCTTGTGCTGGGATGGTAGAAGCTGGCAGCACTGCATGGAAAGTGTTAGGAAGCTAGCAGAAGAGCAGCTGAGACGGGGAAGAAGGCACCAGTAACATCACTGAAAGGGGGCATCACTGAGGCAGCAGCCTCAGATACTGCCTCTGGCAGGAGCAAGAATAGCCACTAACACAACTAATAGCTGGGTGTGCTGCTTCCTGAGTAATTGCTGCCCAGGACCTGGAGGTCCCGTTATGCCGCCAAGCACAGCCACACAGTTCGAAAGAGTCATAAGAAGGCAGTGAAGAGCCTGGGAGATGGAGACTATAGAACATGAGTAGGAGAGTGTAGGGAGGCTGTGCAGACATGAATACAGGCGTCCAGTTCTGCTGAGTCAAATAGATGCTTGCTGTTTAAGACATTATCATGATGACTCCCTTGATGGAAACAAGGAGCCATCATTCACAATGGCCTATCTTAGCTTTCTATACACACAGTAGCTGTGCTCAGAATTTTTTTCCAGCTTTCACTTTAAGCCAATATTTACCACCTACAGATCTTCTAGATGCAAAGTTTGGACTTACTGTTAAATGATTTCTATAGCACACAAGGCAACCAAAAGGTTTCAACTTCTTCTCCCAGCCCATCGGTCTTGAGCTGTTCTCACATGTCCTTCAGAAGCACGGGAGGCAAAATAAACACCAGGAAACAGAGCTTTCAGAATAAACATTTATTTGGTGAGAAATACTTCTGATTTTTGGCAGAGAAATGTCAAAAACCTGAAGCCCTATCTATAGCATGCCTATAGAGTGCTATTGCTATTTAAAGGAAGCTGCAGCTGTCTGTAGCTCTTAAGCAAGTATAATGCCTGGGAATAAATTACTGCCGTTTCAGAGAGACATTTTTCAAACGACAGCAATTCTTGTTCTCCCTCCCTGCACCCCCCCAACACATCATCCCTATAAATATGAAATGGCCACATCCAGGGTAGTTATTTGTGAGAGTGGAAACATGCAGTCTCTGTCTCTTTGTTGGGAGCAGGGGATTTCTGTCTTGTACCCTGAAGTGGTTAGCACACAGATGCAAAAAGAGTTCAGTAACAAACCTCTGACACTTGAAAGCGTGTGTCCAAACTTCTCCCCAAGGGCTGCACAGTTTGCCATTGTGTGAGCATATAACTGCAACGTTTCAAACAATACTGCAATCCAGCCTAAGGATCAAGCCCCAGGGAAGACTTGATGCACTGAGAACAGAACTAAAAAAGGGTCATTAGCCTATGTTTTTCATGATCTGTTTCTACTTAAGGCTTATCCCTTCTCTTTGAGGGGCTGTAGCAGCTGCCACCAGTACACACCAGTGGAAGCCTGGGCATGCAAAGAAGGTGGCGCTTGCTCTAGGGAAAGGGTGTGCCTGGACTTCAGTGAACCTTGCCAGCTAATTCAGGAAGCAGCACTGACATCAGCTCCAGGAGGAGTTGCTCATTGACCACCCCTGCCAAAGGTGAAGGTGCCAGAAAAAACAGCTTGCAATAAGGAGGGGCGGGGTGGAGGAGTATGAATGAAATAGGACCAGGATACAAGGAGCAGTAAAAAGGAAGGAGCAGGGAAGGGAAAGTTTATGCTTCCAAAAGGAAACAGAACTGGTGCAAAACTTGGTAGTGCTAATCTTAAGATCCTTGCTCAGACTGCACTCCCACAAGGCAAACACCATCAAAGCTGAGCATTAAAAAGCCTGTCACAGCAAGGAACAAGGATGTTTACTAGCCTGCCATCTGCAGTTTGCTCTAAATAACTGCGACAGAGAGAGACCAGCTGAGGATATTTTACTTATTGACACACAGATGATTTCGGTATTTGTTTTCCAGTTCTCACAAACTGTGCCAAGGAGATCTGGCACCAGGGCAACAAATATAAAGAAATACCTTCAGCAAGGGACATGATGAGTTTATTGTTTGCTCTTGCAAGAGCATGCATGTTTCAAACCCTGTGTATAGCATTCTGAAAAGCAAAAGGGCACATTTGCAAGGCTTAGGCAAACCACATTAATTCAGCATATCTAAACCCTACTGGGAAACCATCAGTCCAGAATCTTATGTTGGAAAACACAAGCTACCACAGAAGGAGCAAACCCCCTACCTTTCTTTGTATTTATCCCTCAGAGAGAAACAACATTCCTTCTTAAGGGATCTTCATGACCGCTCCCTTTCTCTCTGCAAAAGCAGGACATGGACTTAATTTGTATAAGCAAACTGCTCTACTAGCCCAGAATTTTGTTTCATTCAAATGAAGGGAAAGGAGGGAGAGAAAGGGAGGGAGAAAAATGGTACTGTTTATTAAACAAAGTTTCTAGGTGGATACATTGTCCTGGTTTTAATTCACATGTATTTTTGTCTCTAAAATGGAACTGGTGCTGAAACGATGGATTGTAAGAAAAAGAACAACTACTGTTCATCATGAGAATGCCCAATTGGTCTCAACACACCTTGCCATAAGCATAACCCTGTTCTGGTGGCATGCACACTGGGACAAGTGGCTAGAAGTTCTGAGGTTGAGAGTTCAAGGCTGGAGCAGAAAAAATTACCTTTTTCTGCAAGCTTTCAGGCTTAGTAGGTCTAATAAAAGGTCTCTCTCAACCAAGCATTCTAGAGTTCTGCATTTCTTTTTGTCTCAGACCAACATGGCTACCAAATAAATCCCTGAGGCTATAACAGAAGCACTCATGGTGGAGGCCCGTTGGATTTGAATGAACCTGTGAATTCTGCTAAATACCCGTCACAAGGACACAAGAAAGAAAGGACCATGAGCACACATCTTTGTAACTAAAGTAAAAAGGGAACAATGATGCTCTAAAAACACCAAGGTGATGATCATATTTCCTAAACAAGTACCAATCCCTGTTACATGTGTTCTGGTCTCTGTTAGGAAAGGCAGGGCGCTTGGTTCCTTGCCTCCAGTTCTTGCAGTACTGTCTGCTAAGATGAAACAGTGTGACAGGATACACGCCCCCCCGGTGACTTTTAAAGTGCTCTCCATCCACTACCAATAATCCCCAAAAAGCTGCTGTTCCCAGATGCCTTGACAAGACTCTTTCAAACCACTGGCCTCACCCTAGTTACTCAGGTCTTTATCACCTGACCAGGAGACCCATAAAATGTATCCAAGAGGAGACCACCTTTGCCTTCATTCAGAAGCTTAAGATGGTACAGACTGTAATCAGACAGGGACTATACTGCACAGATACTACAACCTCTATCATGATTTGTGATCAGAGGCATAACTAGGAAGTTTGCACCCTGGGCAGTGGCAGCAGCAATGGCTGCTATTGTTGCATCTCCTCTAAGTTAGTGCTGTTGCCTTATTTGCCACCTTGCATTTTACCACTGTTCGTGATTATCTCCCCAGGAGAGTTCACAGGGCTAGTCCGGTTAGGGAAATCCACACAGTCCTCTGAAGAATACTCCCTTTTCCATGAAATACCCCTACCATGACATTCAGTAGAGATGTCTAAGAAAAATCTATTGCTATCCCTGCAGCTTTGCACACTAGTTCCACATTTACATGCATCTTTTCCCCATAATAGGGGTGCATGTCCTAAGCAGGAAAGCTGTTTTTTTCTGCCCAGAATAAAAGCTTTGATTCCTGCTCCAAAACCAACTGCCCGACAACAGCAGTGGCATTTATTTTTAGACAGCTGAGGGAGTCAATTGACTTAATGGCTCATTTGTTCTTCACTCCACTGGTGTCAATGATCACAAATCCTTTTTAATGTTCTGAATGTTTCACTAGTTAGCTAACCTTTCTTCCAGCAGTTTTGCCATCTGGTAGCTACTCCTAGTCTTTCTTCTCTTATTTCACAACCTTGCATGCATTTTAGTCTGTTCCTGCTCCATGTTGCTATAACGCTGGAAAAAAATCTTTTTTCCTTTATTCTGATTTCCAAAAACAAGCTGTGCATCTGATTTCAGGGTGTTTTGTATGCAAGTAAACATGGCATTTTTCTTTCTGACTGCCATGCTGTACCCTAGACTCTTCCTTTGCAAGTGAATCCTTAGAGCTGCAAAGGAACCTTCAAAGTGTGAAGACAGGGTACCTAATACAGCCACGTCTATCTGAACATACAGAAAGCTTAAAGGAATAAGTTATACAGGCTGCTTTTATTTATTAATTAGCATTATTAAGCTTCTTAGTTAAAGATATCAATACTGTTAGCTAATGTATTGTTCTGATTGTAAGTCTATCATTTCTTTCCTCCAAAAGAACCATAAAAAAAAACAAACCCACACTCAGTTTATGCATAGGGTTGTCCTATAATTGGGCCCCCAACAGACTCAGACTTGATTTTTGTACTGACAAGTCTTTTTTGTATTTTGTAAATGCAATGAAAATACCAAGTCAGAATTTTTATAGTGCGGTTTTCATTTTAGTGTTTTCCAGTACATTTAACACTTTGGGGTCCTTTCCTTGGTTATTTGATCCTCCTGAGAGATTTTAAGGGCAATAAAAGTTCCAAGCCTTCATCTACAGTTGTCAACTTCAATTCAGGAGGAAAAGAAGATTTTTCTACAATTAAACCTGAAAAATTGAGGTCAACTTATAATCAGAACAATAAAGTATTTTACTGATGAGCGAAAAATATAAGCAAAGAGAAGGACAACTAAGCTCTGAGCATCTTCAAAATCTAATCTGACATCTACTTGTGTGTGGCCCTTGGGAGAGGGCTCCCACTCATTTCCTCTCTCAGTCTGACTCATGAAGCCAACAACCTAGAAAGAAGCAGCTGAGCAAAGGGAAATATGTAAGCCCCAGGGAGATGGAGGGCAAGCCCCACTGAACCAGAGGCTATAATCAGACCTCACGGTCTCATGTCAGGTTCAGAACTGCAAAGTTGGCAACAGCTAAATTATTTTGGGAGGATTATGGAGATTTTTCTTAATGATCGTAAAACCCTGAAGCAAAATGAAGGACCGTCTGGAGAATTATTCAAGAACCTCTGCTAAGCCTCGCCATGTGTCTCTCCTTTGTGGCATGAAACACTGCTCACTGACTCCCATTCCTCAGCTTTGCTTTAGAGTTGGCTGAAAATATCATTTTATGGGTACCTGGATGTAAAGGGCAAACATCCAGTGGGAAATAAAGTAATTGTGCTCATTTTCCATTATAAATTAAAAATCAAATCACTTTTCTAGTTATATTCTTCAGCTCCACACATGCACATTTCTAACTACATCCAGCAGCCTTAGTTTAAGACTGTAAACTGGACTATATCAAGAGGATAGGATGACTTCAATATCATTATAATGTGCTACAATTATGAAACTCAAGCATTTCCAAACCTCCTAAGAAAAACTGGACAGTCAGGAGTGAAAATAGAAGTGTGTTGTGGCAGAAACCACTGGATTTGGGGTTCCATAGTAATAATTTTTGTTATTTAAACACACAATTTAGAGGATGTTCAAGTGGGCTTACTAAAATGAAATTTGTTTGCCCACTCTGGAAGAAACTGTAGCTATCTTATTAATGTGGGCAGAAGGACTCCTGCATTTTCTGAACACCAGAATTCTGATCATTTGCTCCTAGACAAGAACATGAGTTACACTCAGACCTGACAGGGGAACATAAGAAACACAAGCCTATTGGTAGAAATTTATTTCTGCATAGACTGCCCTTCACAGCCCAGAAAGCAGTTAACACAGAAAGAAAGATGCTGAACATAAAAACATTTGTGCTGAGGAAGGGAATATTCCTTTCCTCATGGGAATATTTTCATTTATTAAAGATGGCAGGACTGATACTTTAGCTGCCTCGTTACATACACAAACGTAAGCTCTCATTCGCATGAATGGGCATTTGTGAGATAAGGAGAGGAAAGAATTTATACGAGAGCCACTTTTTAAAACAACATCCTTATCAAAATAACATATATACACTACTTTTGATACAAAGGATACAAAAAAGTGCCCAAAGTTGCTTTCTTCTCACTTGAAAATGAACAAAGTATTTAAATCAAATTGTGTGTCTGAGTGTGTATACTCCTGTATTTTATATCCTGCATGATGACCCTTCCCCCACATCATTATTTTCTTTTTAAACCACACAGTCATAAGCCCCTCATAAGCAGAATTTATACATTTACCTGAGAAGCTGAGAGCAGTGTATAATTAACTGTGTTAAGCCAAATGGCATCGCTCTCATGAAAAAGAAACCCAACAACATTTTTCAGGTCTGTTCCCTCTATGCTAGAAGCAGAATTTTAAAAACTGAATTAAAAAGCATCTTGTCTAGGAGCAGAAACTCTAGTTGCTTCAACAAGAATTAAGGTGCCCAAAACTTCATAATAGCCAAGACCCCATTAAACACCGCAATGCAGAAATCCATACCAAAAAACATTATTGCAAAGGATAGTACTGCAGTTAATAACTCACAACATTCACTATGCTCTTCAACAGGGAGTCCCAGATTATCCTTTACCATGAAGATTTTTCAGAAGCTGTGAGGTCACTTGCGGGTTGACTGCCTCTTTTCTTTCAAATAAAGTAGGAAACACCTTCAAAGACAAGAAATGAAACTAAGCAAAACAGAAGAGGAACAAAGACAAAAATATCCATACAACTGTTTTAAAAATGATCAATCGATTTCTATAGCTTACTAGACCCAATGCATTTTGGCAATGGAGATTCTGGTATGGGAAGCACATCAGACACTGAACATTAATAGCCACTCTGGCTCTGCGCCTCTTATTATCAACAAGTAAAGCCTTTAAATCTGTGATTTCACAAATGATCTGATGTTGAAGCTAATTTATAATCAAAATGGTTCTTGAATTTTGTTTTTATTTTATTACTATGATGAGACTAGATACACTATTCTGACTTGTTGTTTGGGAAAGACTTGTATAAATAAAGCCTCAGTCCTCCGAAAAGATCCACAAGTAGATTCTTATGTCCATACTGAATCACATCACAGGGGGCTACGTCAACATCTTAGGATCCAACTGCACAAGATGCTTTTCCAGGGCCAAGGCAATGATGAGAAATGACACAAATGCACAAGAAGTGAACTGTATATATTTGTGGTGCTGCAGTTGGATATCTAGTTTGCCAGTTGGATATGCTCCAGACCCACCTACAAACAATAACACAAAATATAGAGTGCCACAAAGCAGCAGCAGTTAAAGTGTATTAAAACCAAAAATATACATAACACCTATTCCTGTACCAATAATGAGGATTTTCCACACCTGATTTTCTTGGATAGCACTTTTTTTCTTTTTATCACTGACCCAAGCCAGGAATATTTCTTTAGAAGCCAACTGACTAACTCTTTTGACCTACCATACCCCTGAGATACATACTTGAGGTTGAGGAACTTGCATTAGTGGGTTTGGGGAATATGAAAAACATGCAATTTTAAGTGCCAAACTTGAGTTTTACCCTCAGGTCATGCCAAATACGTTTTTTCTAATGTAAATTATGCAGCAAAAATACAAGTAGAAGATTGTAGGACAGATGTGCCTGTATTTGCTAATATTCCCTGGGGGGTCCAAACAGCCCATCACTCATCAACACAAATTCTTAGACTTTTTTTTTTTTTTTTTAATCAGGGTTTGGAAAAACCACTAGATTACACTAAAAAACTGAACCCCAGAAAGAATACTGAAAAATAGGTTTTGTGTCCAGGTGCCCTCTTATTTTTTTATCACCTCTTTCTAGTTTCATTTTCTGCCACAACATTGTTTGTATCTCCTTGAAATAAGCCTATGAAAACAGTTTTATGTAGTTACAGGATTCATGAACCTAGATACCACAGGACTTGGCATCCTAAAAGCACTGTAGGTAGACAGGAAGCAAAGCAGACAGTCGGACAAGATCAGCTCATGGATGAAGTACAGCTGGCAAGACAGAGGTGATACTAGTGAGCAGAGGAAAGATTCTTGAAGAGTACAGCAGTCTCTTTTGCTTGAAGATGTACACACACAATTGTCCAGTTTAGTCTCTTGGATTCCTTGCTGGTGCTAACCTCTTGCATAGCAGCATCTGCAAATCACACTTTGGTCATCTCTGATTGGGACTGTGACCTCACTTGCTGATATCTACATCACACATTCAGCTGGATTGCAGCAGCATGGCCATGATGACTTCAGGTCTTAGGGAACTCCAGCTACTGCCAAATGCATGTCTCCTCCACAACACAGCCTTTGGTAAGGGCAACACACTGCTCAACTCTGCACTGACTTCCCATAGAATTTAGGAGCAAGATTAAGGTCTCAGTCCTTATCAAGCATTCAGCACACTACATGGCATGGACACAGGAATGCTCCTGTGGTTAACAACTTCACTCATTTGGCACAAGGGAACTGTATAAAAATGACAAGGCTCATTTCAATGGGAGACCGAACGTACCTAACACAGTGCTAACAAGCACTGATACTCAAAAGATGAGCACAGAATGAGGATCTTGCAAGTCAAAATAGAAATAGTTGTACTATTCTATATGTAGAGCCATGTGAACGACAGATATTGTTGGTTCAGTAACCCAAACTGAATTTTAAAAAAATTGGGTCATCCAAAAAATGGAAGTTTTGGGGGAGGCGGAAGCAGAACATTTTTGTTTTGGGTCAACTCTAAATGTTCTATTCAATCCAATCAAGGAAAAAATTAATCACAAATGGTGAAGTAAGCCAAAACACTCTCTCCCTCTCTCTAGTTTTGGATTACTTCACCATTTGTGATTATTTTTATTCTTTTATCATTTTTAACGTTAGATTAGTTTCAAAATAAAAACATCATTCCAAAATGAAAAAAAACCCCCAAACCATTCTGTTGCAAAAAGCTGAAGTAAAATATTTTGATGTTCTCAAAAATGTTCCCATTTTTTCAGGCAAAAAACATTGATGATACTGGCAAACAATTTTTGGTGTCCCTGAAACTACATTTTTTGGCAAACAAATTATTCACCAAAAAAATAATAATAATAATAATAACCCCACCACCACCACTTGCATTTCTTTCCATTTACTTGTAATACAGAATGTGGACTTAAAAGAATCATGAGACATACTTAACATTTTTACAAAAAATAAACAGCGTTAGTTTTTAATATGATATAAACATTTCTTCTTTGCCCGGAGGACAACATGCCCCATATTAGGCAGAGCCTCAGCTGCGGATCTGAATATCTCCAAAAGTCAGAGGGTATCTGAAATTCATATCTGATCCAAATTTTATAAATACCTCCTTTATAAATTAACCAAATTTAAACTCTACATTTGAATAATCCCCAAGGTTGGGGGATTGGGGAATATGTTTCTGAACTGGGGGGTTGGGGAATATGGATCTTTCTCATTGTACCACAGGTTTCCCATTGTTGCTCAGTAGCCTTTCAAATGCTTTTGGAGGTAAAGACTTCTTCTTCCAGAGCCCCCTAGACTTCAAACTACACAGAAGCCCACTCTAATTAACCAGAGACTTTCCATTAATTTTAGTAGTTGCCCAAATTGCATCTGCCAGTCATAGAAACTAATCATTTAATTGAATACTAGTCATGCAACACTATTTCACAGAGCCTGGGATCTCTGAAACAGACTTCTGGTTTGTGCCTGTTTCTATGAAGCAAAGTGTATTTGCCTCTGAATATTTTCAACCATTTTTATGCTTAAGGATAAGGCTAAATGGTGCAAATAGTCCTGAGGGTAGGTAGACAGAGATTGTGCCTCAGGGAGGCACAATTCTTTCAGAAACAGCAGCATTCATCCTCTAATTGATACAATCCGTTTGCCATACCCAACAATATCATTTCTGAATGCTCTCTGGAACATATGGAAGGAGTGCAGCAGGAGTGGCTACAGGCCTGGGGAACATCGTGGTAAACTCTACCACCGTCTATATTCCATAGTGAACAGCCTGTGCTGCTCTTGTTCCCTCCTGTGAAATAACCTCATTGAAGAGAGTGGAGTAATTGAGGTCTGATAGTAAATCAAAACAGAATCTAGCCCAAAGGTTGCTTGAGAACTATTACAAGGTCTGAAATGTGAGTGCCTACTCTTTCAGCATACTAAATGCACAGGAAACATGGCTGGTTTCTTAATACCCATCTACACCACAAAATAAAGCAAGTTAGGCTAATAATTGATTACAGACAGGCTGTCCTCTGAAACAACTAGAAGTGGCCCTGACTTCAACTGTGCTCTGTAACTGGAATAACATTTTGGATGGGCCAGAATTTATCCTGGTTACAGAGCTTGGTTGCAGTCATATCACCAGTACAAACAGGAAGACATTTTGTTATCTGAAGAGGCTATATTTATAGCTGATAGGTGATACTGTAACTGAACTACTAAATAATAAATTATATGTAGTATACCCTTGCCTTAAGAGGTAAAAGGAATACTGAATGCAGCACTTTAACAGAGCCAAGCAGACCACATCCCAAGAATGGGAAAATTACCCTCTGCTTGTGCTTGGACACTAAAGTTAGACCCCTGAGGATGAATAAAAGCCATGGAGTAAGCAACAGGTCGAAGATATACCACAGTTACTCGAATATAAGACGAGGTGTTTTCCTTCAATCAACTTGGAGAAAAAAAACCCCCTTGTCTTATATTTGCATACAAGGAAACCACATTAAATGCACTGCCTATCTTAGAACTGCTGCAAAAAGCAGCATGTGCTCAGTAACAGAAACCAACAATGAAGCAGATTAAATACAGATAATACCGAGCATGTTTATAAAGTGCATGGCCCGCTTGGGGCAAACATGCTGGTGGGAACTTTTTTGCAGTTGCAGGAACCAATGAGCACCAGCCCTGGAGATACTGCAATATCAAGCCAATGCTTGGAGAGACCAGACCTTGTTCCAGCACCCTCCCCAAAAATGCTGATGGGAATCTACAAGGATATGTTGGTGAAGCTCATCTGAAAAAATATAGAGTAGTACCCAGTGAGTGCAGTCCACCTCAGCGCTGACTCTTTTTCAGGTTATGGTGAGCCACTATACTGCATATACTTCAACTTCCTCTTCTCTCTCACAGCTGAGCTGAGCCTTTCTTACCCATTTCTAATGACTCCTGTTTCTTCACTAGCCTTCAGTATCTAGCAAGCATCACCAAACAGGGCCCCAGTTTATCCAGAATCCCTCTATCAGCCCCTCTCTCAACCTATAGTATATTAGTGTGGCCCTGCCCTCCATGATGCAGTGACAAAACAGGTTGCCCTATGCCTCATCTGCTTATATATTTTTGGAGGATAGCAGGACTCATGACAAGAACACCCACTTCTAGTCATGAGCGTGGGGCTAATTAGCACATGGATCCTTTGTAAGGGATATCTGGAATACACACACCTGCTGAA
>NW_005842512.1:608478-625294 GCF_000455745.1 Alligator sinensis | reverse complement strand
ATGATGTGGGGTCACAATGGCTTGAAATGCTGTTGACTCTGCTGTGGCCCAGCCCAATGAACTATATAGTAAATCATGAGCCATTTGACTTTGAATTAATACCATGCATAGTGGGTATGTCTACACATGCATTTACACCGGTTTAAATTTACTGCACAGTAAATTACCGCGCAGTAAGTGAGAACAGGCCAGCATATACACATGCAGGCATTTAAGCAGATCAACACATTTGAGTAAATACAGTAAAAGCAAAGCTGAAAATCAGAAGCCAGCCATTTGCAATACTTGCACTTGTTGCAAGAAAAGATCAAGTGCTACTGACCATGACAGTATCATTTTATATTCTCTTCTTATGCATTCTGGCTCTCTTTGCTGCCCTCTATCATGTAATTTTGTTTTCCTAATTCACAAATTGGTATACATTAATAAAAAAAATTAGGAGATGAAAATTGTCTCTGTTTAAATTGTTTTGCTATTCACTATTATCCCTCATCTAATCCTTCAGCTCATAAAAAACAGTAATTAACTTCCTCCTTGGTATTAAAGAATCTTAGACAGGTTCATTCCTGTGCCATTAAGACTGGGAAAGATGAAGCCGTATCTTCCTGGAGGTATGCTATTTCAATTCCTTAACAAGCATATCATCTGTCATGTTAAGAAACCTCTTCTAAATGGTTTTCAGTCAGGCCTGGGTGATTTTACATGTGCAGAATTTATAAAAAGATAAGGGGAAAAATACGAATTAGCCATCATTTACAAGGTTAATAAAAGTTTCTCTACACAAGTCATGCCCAAACTTTGCCCAACCAAAAATGTCCTGACAATCTGCCAAATGCAGAAAGTCTGTGCTAAACAGATCTGATTCTTACACAAAAGCCCCTTTGCAAATGTTCCAGCCTTAAAAGTGCCTTAAATTATATCAATACTTGGTTTAAGGATAAAGCAATGCAAAATGACCTTTTTGTATGTGAGAATCAGGCTCACTTTATATGACTTAAGCAGACTACAGCCCTTTTCCTCCACAAGGCCCCATTTGGCAGAGGAAGTTGACAGGCCAGAGCTGGACTGTCCACTTCGCCTCCTGTGCAAAGGACAGTTGTCCATGGCTTTCCCCATAGGGCACATAAGCACAAAGCAGATGAAAGTTTAACATTCACTTTGCACAGGTTTCAGCAACTAAACAAACTGCAAGATGGTGGGCAATCAAGCCCTCAGCACCTGGAACTTTTGAAATTGTTCTGGCGGTGTAAAGGTGCCTTAAATTGAGCAATTTGGGGAGACAATAGAGTTTAGAAAGTGAAGTGATCTCTACTGACCTGCAGTCTTCAGAGGCCATCTCTCTGTATTGGAAGCCAGAGCCCCCAGAGGCAGCATTCTTTTGCTCCATGGGACCCTGGCAGGCTGCTACACCCTACCCATCTTTTACTGGTAGGAACACAGGATTTAACACAGGTCCATGCTTATTGAAGAAAAGCAATGCTACAGAGCAGTGATTCTCCATCAAGTTGCCATGGCACCCTGGGGTGCCTTGAGATCCTTTCAAGGGTGCCATAAATGTTAGCACTAAAAGGTGTGTGAACATGATCCATAAGATAAAGGCAGAGATTTCAAAAAGGAATCTGTAGTGTTAACACATTCTGACCTGCTGTAGTCTTTCTGAGTTCTTTTCTACAAAAGAATTGCCCTATTTTTTTCTGTAGTCAAAACAAGAGAAAACTATCTATACCAGGGTGCCTTGAGTCTAAAAGGCTGAGAACCACTACTATAGAGAAGCTGTCAAAAAAAGTCCATAAAACAGTCTTACTGTGAAAGGCCTGAGAATCAATTCTACTGCAGTATTGAGCAATCTGAATCATCTGTGGTTCATTTAAGCCTTAGAGTCACAAAATGATTATAGAGACAATACCTACTATAGGCAGGCAGACAGATCTACGTTTGTTAGGACCTTGGGACTCTGATTTTCAAGATAGTGAGGGGCTCCAGAAAAGTCATGAGAGTCACAAAATGTTGTTCATCAGTAGTTTCTGCTCCCCTCTAGGGTGTGAGGCACAAAACTGATATATTCTCTCTCCTTGCAGCACTCCATTGTCCTTCAAAGGATCTCAAGGCATCCCAAGGTATCATGCTACCCAGGCTGAGAATCACTGGCCCATGGTAATGTAAGCTCAGAGCCAGTAATATTGAAGATATAACCAATAAAAATAAAATCTCCAGAAGCTTCAACTTTGAGAGTAATTTTTCCTTTTGTGAAATTTATTATGTAAAAATGTGGGTGCCGCCATCAGCTAAAGCAAAGCTTATGGCACATTTGAACAGCTAGATCATACTTCTACTTTTGTTACAGATGACAACCTGTTCAAAATGTAGGTCTAAATTCAACACACAGAGTGTTTTTGATAGAACTGGAATACAGTGCTCTTACAGTGTGGATGGGTCACTACAGTCCCAGTGTTTTTATTCTCAGTAGTTAACACCCCAGGGGCCAATTATCCAGTAATCATTCTCTTTACCAAAATGGACCAACCAACTGAAAAAAATTACACTTACATGTCTCCCTACTTCTACAGCAATTACATCTACATCTTTTTTTTAGTTCTGATGCAACTTGAGCTAAAGTGTGGTAAGACAAAGGCACTATTGACTCAGTTTTTTTCTGGATTAAGATGTCTATTAATTTATAACAGAGATTTCACTGAACACTAAGTAACAGGAACACTACTTGGCCATAAATCCAGAGATTACCTGTTGAAACACTAACAGCAAATACCTTTTGATGTGGGCTGCTTAATGTGGTGCAAAAGCTAGAATTGTAATTATGCATTTCCTTCCTATGAATCTAGTATTAAAACTGAAGTACTGCTGTTGGATGTATTCTGTGTGTATGTGTGTGCATCTGCATGTGTTTTACAGGAAATACTCTACAGCTGAGTCTGCGATTTACCCACATAGTCGCACGTAGTAAATCTGCAACAGGGGTTCTCAGCTACTTCATTCACTGTGTGCTTTGACCAAGCAAAAGGCTAAAACAATTGCCATACTTGAGACAAATGCCAGCGTGAGTCATATCAGTCACAGCGCAAACATGTTTGCTGTTGGATGAGTCATTATATCGCATCCTGAATTCACAAACAGCTCTATAAATAATACTAATTTCTGAAGTCATTGTATTTCTTTAATGAAATATCAGTTGTAAAATATTACAGGCTGTGGTGCCAAACCTGTAAAGATTATACTGACTACAGAAAACATACTTGTTTTCCTCTCTTATTATTTATCACTGACACATACTTAAGTGCTAGTAGGTAGGGCCTGCTGCTTTTAGTGACTGAAGCAGTACATAACACTTATCACTACCCAAATAGCGTTGATAAGCTATTACACGATATTCAAGCGAGTGCTACAAAAATTACTCATGAAAGATACTTAAAAAGACTATGGATTTCATTTATATCCATTGAACTATAACTACAATATTATGATTCTTTCTAATGTTAATTATTTTTCACAATCAAATCCAGGGAATACCAAATTTGTGTGGAATGCAAAGCAACTTTGGGATTGGTATGGTAAATGACCAAAAATGATTTCTAGGAAGAGCAGGATGGCAGCCCTGCAGTTGTGCCTAAGTGCCCTAGGCATGGATCACGACTCTGCTGTGATGGACGTTATTCAAACACAGAACAAAAGGATGGGGTTTGCCCAAAAAGCCAGCAACCTACATATAATGAGAATGTCTACAGTTAAATAATGTAGCACAATAATTTTCAATTATTATACCATCAGTTGCTCCCCTTCAAGAAAGCATCCTTAGGCAGGGACATCATTCAAGCACATACTGCATTGCTTTCCAGAAGAGGGATGGACTTGCACATGTATCTAAGTGTTTTCCCTGAACTAGGGCCAAAAAGAATTGGTTAAAAAATGTTCAGGATGCTTCAGTAAGCAAGGAAAATTGTTTTTTGCTTTTCCTCCTTTAGTAAGTGTTTTATTCTCATTTTGTAGTAAAGAGGATTCACGCATGTACAAATCCCCACACATCAAGATGAAAGAACCTTGCTTGCCTTAATTGTTTTGTAGACTAACCACCTTTCTCAGGCAAAATAAGAGGCCTTTTAGAAAAATTCTATTGCTAAAACAATGAAATTCTCCTGGGAATGACTTCGTTATGGAAATGAAGTGACAGCTCCTTTTATCTAGCCAAGCAGAAAGTCTGCATTTATAAAAGGCATTCTGTGCACTAAGTACAGTGAGTGGGAGGACATGAAAATGCTATTTTTAATACAGATTTCAGTATTCCTCCCATGCAGCTCTCCTGCATAACAACAACAATAATAATTAATAGTGCCAAAAAAAAGAACATTACGTTAAAGTTGACTGCAGCACTATACAGGAATAAATAGTTAATGTTTTACAAGATTTAGGGACAAATCCAAGACTCTATTTAAATAAATTGGAGCTTTGCCAGTGATTTCAAAGGAGCTAGCACTTGACCCTCTGATTATAAATTACCATTCAAATAAAAACATTTTACTTTATTACTGTAAATACTGTATACTGTAGTACAGTATTACTGTGAATAATAATTTAAATGCTGTCTTTTATTTCCTTTCAGAATTTTACTTTATACGCCAGTGAACATGTTGTTAGCTCAGGAACTGCCAGGAGTCATTCTGTGTCTGGATGAGTGTCCATGACACTGTCTAAATCTGGAAAGGAGTAAGTCCAGAAGAAAACCTAGGGACAAATGCCTTACTACGGTACACACAGACATTTGCTGCAACCAGTCTATGATCATGCAGATTACTTTAAACCACACGATTATAGATAGGGAGTGGCAGATTGTCCACAAGTTTGCCAGTGCCAGGAGCCACAACTGGGTGTAACTCAGGGTGATGGGAGGAGCAGGTGGGATCCAGCGGAGGGCTACCAGGTCTAGGAGGGAGGGAGTTAGCAGGTTCATGGGGAGAGGTTGTCCATCCAGGGGTGGAGGAGGTCAAAGGACTAAAAATAACTCAGGCAGGGTCAGGAGAGTAGGAAGAGTACAGCCCCAGGGCTGGGCCCTTTCCCAGCCTCAGTGCTGTGCGCTGAACACATGCAGGCATTCAGTAGATCAGGCTAACCCATTCGTGATCTAAGTCAGTGCACCTCCTGAAATGAGCTAATTTAGATCAGACCCATTTTTTTCCCCCTGATTTAACCTCCCCAAATGTCTGCACAGATAGGCACTTAGAACGACCTCACCCTAGTGAGGTTGATCTAAATGCCATGTCTGCACATACTTCAGTGCCATGAATGGGATCTGGGCACAAAATGCAGGCTTAGGCCTGATCCGTAGCCCTTGGAAGTCACCTGAAAGACTTCTATTTACCTCACCAACCTCTAGCTCAATGCCTTTGAGACCATGAAGGTAAAGCTTTCAAAAAGCGCACACAGCATGTGCACTTCCATATAATACATGGAACAAATTCTGCCATCATGTGACAAGAGCACAGTGTCCAATGGCTTCAATCGGAGTTCCCATTAATTATCTGAGGGCAGAAGCTGGCCCTTATTATATTCAAGTTCCTTTCCAGCTGTGCTATTATCTGTAGCGGTAATTAGGACAAGCCTCTGAGTTTCACGCTTAATAAAAATGAAGAAGAGAAAACAGGCAGTAACGAAAGGCACGAAAGTACAACCTGGAAACTGCTAAGTGTGACTGCACTTAGGACAACCCCACCACTGGAAACCCCCCTTATTTCATGCTAAATTAGGAAAGAAAAACTCTTCAACGTTCAGTAACTCTTAACACAGAAACACTTTAGAGTCTGCCACTGACTCATACTGCATATTCAGAAACACTCCCCCTGCATACACACACATGCACTTACACTGCACTTCTGCACTTTCTCCCTCCCCCCTCCAGCTGCTAGGGGTACCAAGGCTGACTCATGTGATTCCCCTTAGATTTTTTTAGTCTGCTTTGCTGGCAAGGAGCAACCGTTATTAGCAATGGCATGAGCTAAGTCTCTAACGTTCCATGAAGCAGTGCTGCTGACAAGCTGCCCCAATAAAAATTCATACAGATATGACCCTTTTTAAAAGACTGTAACTTTAATAATTCATTTAATTGAACAAATCTCTCCTCCTCTCTCCCTTCAAAACAGTGTTTTGCTTTCCTACAAGACACACTTTCATTCCATTAGCCTGGACTTGCCCTTTCTGTTGAGTGAAGTTTAGGCATACTGAAATATACACTCCTAACTTGAGACTTAGCCTGACTTAAGTGTGCTTCATGGGAAATAGGCAATGATAACAGTTAGGAAGTATATAGGTCCGGAATAAGTTAGCTCCTGGTTCTATTCATCAGGCTATGCCAAGCAAATTTGCTGCTGGTCACTTTCTTAATTCACTGCCAGTAAATAAATGCTTATTTTTTATTGTTTAACCCTCAGTAAAATTAAAAGCAATAAGTGCTTATTTGGGGGCTTTACATACTATATGGTCTGCACTGTATGATCCTAGGTATGAACATAAACTGCATCCAAATGGTGGCAACGTGGTAGGGCTACTCATAGCAGAGTAATTCCAATAAAATACCATAATGTTGCAACCTCCAGAGTAAGGCAAGTATAGGGTGCCTCAAAACCCTAGCTCCCACCTCCTTGTGGGTATTACTTGGTTGGAAAAAGGCTAAGGGTCCTCATCACCCTGAAAGAAATACACCTTTGCTGAGGCATCAGGCAGTCAGCAGCAGTTCTTATGCAGCAGCCTGGTACATGGGGCTGGACGTGATGATCTTCCAAGGTCCCTTCTGGCCTTGCAATCTATGAATCTATGAATTGTCCATTCCTCTGGCAGAGGCTACAAATATTGATGTACTGAATGTCTGGACTTGGCCTGGCCTTTGTATTGTGTCTCAATGGTCTAAAGAGGGGATGGTAGAGCTCTTGGGCAACCTCTACCCCTCTATACTCTTGCTTAGGCATACATGTTGAAGGTTTTGGTGCGAGAGTCACAGGGCTCTGTACAAATGGATTCATCAGGTACCTTATATGTACACCATGATCCAGAGGATTGACAGTTGATTACTACATACTATAAACACCATGGAGAATTTAACTGGCCATTCAGTTCTCCACACCCCTACCAGGTAAATCACATATTATTTATTAATTCTATTATATAAACAGGGATGCACCAGAGAGAAGATAACTGATTTGTCCACAGCCAGCACGCTGACTTTAGAACACAGGGGTTCTTGTCTCCTGGTCCTGTGCTCAGTCTACTAGACCATACTGCTTTTCCTAAACCTTATAATTTTGTAATTCCTTTTTTTTTTTTTTTTAAATAATGAACTAGATCTTATTTTCACTCCAGTCTCTGTGCACTGCTAGACAGAGGTTTATATGCAGAGCTCTATATGCAACTGATCCTCCAGTAGCTCGATAACAGGCCCTAAATTGCTCTAATTCATACCCGGGTCCGAGTAAACTGGCCCACTGGATCAATGTGCTGTAACCTGCTCCCTGATGTTTCATTGCTTCGTATTTCCCCCTGAGTAGCAGAGATCATATGCAGGGAGTCCAATGTCTTTAGAAAAGAACTTTTCACAACAGGTAACAAAATCATGCTGCCTACGCTACTTTCAAACTGTTGCAGCTAGAACAGCACAGGGCTCAGTACAGCTAAGCTTTTTTTAGCTCTTGCCTACACTACACTATAATCAAGTCAGGGAGCCAATTACAAAGGCAGTTATTCCCTGATTTTGTTACAACACAGTGAAAAGCTGTAGTGTAGGTGGGACATAACTGCTTGTGTTACACCAGGTTCAAGCTTAAGGGTTGTCTATGCTTAAAGGTTTTGCTGCCTCAACTGCAGCAACAGCATTAAAGCAGTCAGTGTGGACACAGTTATTCCACTATAAAAGTGCTTATTTTAATTGATGGTATGAACTAAGCTATTCAGATCTAAGCCAGCTTTATAGCAGTATAACTGTGATCACAGGAGAGGTTTTGCTGTATTATTTTGTTGAAAAAAAAATCACACCCTTAAAAGGCACTGTTAGGCTGGCAATGTTTTTTAAGCATAAACCAGCTCATAGCTGGTGAGCGCAAAGGCTTTACAAGGTAGACAGCAGGACCTCATCCAGTAACTTTTAGCCAGGCTTTTCATTTGCTCAGAGCCAATCCATTCTAACTGGCTCCCCTGACTTGGCTGTAGGGCTTGATTTCACTGCAGAATTAGCTCAAGGGAACCAAATGCGAATGTATCCACTTCAGTCTAGTTCAAGTCAAAACAACAGCCAATGGATTAGCAGCCAAGAATGCCTGATTCTCCCCCGCCCTCCCTTCCCAAACTTTAATCTGCTCCCTCAGTTAGCATGCTCTTAAAGCACCACTTAATTCAAGCTAAAGATTTCTCGGTGTGGACAGCAGCCTGGGGAAGGGCTACACTCCAGTTACACCTACCCCTGCAGTGCAGACAGGCCTGCAGCTGAGCTGTACCTGGGGCTCAAGTGACTACACGAGCAAAAAGCTGCTCATGAGACTTCCCTCCCTGACCCTCTGTGACACTAGGGTTTCGTTTTGCTTTCTGAACACAATCTGTGACTGAAATGAAGTGGCCTTCAACACTGTCTGGACAGGAACTGTTAAAATGGCTAGGGTGAAAGGAAATTTTCTCTCCTTCCTCCCACTGTCTATCAGTAGCATCACACTTTCATCTGTAACATCCAGAAAATGACAACTAGGTCCACCTCACTTGACTGTATTCATAATATCCATATTGCAACAGGAGAAAGAGTCTGTGCTTGGAAAAGGGATTATGTCATGCATGGGTGTGATACCCTATGCCGCTGGGCAAGACATGTACCTTCTCATGCCTTATTGTACAAAATCCAGACAAAGGTGTAACAGAGCAGCTTAACAGAGCAATGCTATGCACATCCCTAGAAAGCTTACATCCTAGAGAACTCTGTCCCAGTGATCCCAAATATCTCATTCAGATGGATATCAGAACCTCCCCACCACAGCACATTCTTCACTTCACCCCAAAGGGCTGCCAACCAACAGAGGATACAAGGTTAGCAAGATACACTGCAAAGTTGTAACAAGCCTGATAGGATGTGGCAATGCATGGAACACATCCTCTACCAAAAGGCAACTGGCAGTCAGTCTGAAGGCAGAAGCAGAAGGGAGTGGTTTCCTAACAAAACAGGCCTTGTGAAAAGACTAAGCCTTGTTCTCCTCACTGCATGCAGCATTCTTAGGCAATCGAGAAAAATACTCCCATGAACCTTCTTATATGGATTATTTTAAAGTAAGACAGACTCTGCAACCCTTCCTGCTCTGTTTTTGTCACCCAGTCGAGTATAAAAATGTTAAGTTACCAAAGCAAAGCCATTCAAAAGTTTTGCCTGAGGTTTTCTAGGCCAAAGGAAGAAGCAGCTAGATGGGAAAGTTTTCAGAAGTGGGAGTAGTGCCTGCCTTGTTTCTAATTGTAGTGAAACTGTCAACTCTCTGCATTGTGTTTCAAGACTTTACACTTCAAAATCATTCCCTCTGTGCTTTGAATTGCTACACTTTTAAGCTAACTACTTCTCAAAGTGCTGTTTAAAAGCTGACATCTTCAACCACATTTCAGGCTGAGAATAAATCTAAATTTGCAGAGTCTCATCAGGTCCCTACAAAAGTGCAGCCTTTTTTATTACACTTGACAGCTGATCTCTTAGAAATGATTTGTGCAGAAATTTGGTTCAAATTACTTCATATCAAGGCATTTAAAAGAAAATGCATTTTTTGTTATAAGCCAAAAAATAATGACACTTATCTCAGATTAAAAAAAATATGCAAGCAGCTAGCAACATTAAAACAAATCAGTAATCATTTAGCCCCAGAGCAAAGAAACCTCAGCTAACTGCAATCTATGATTAATTGTATTTTATAAAAGCTTTTGGATTCTCTTTGTGTCAGACAGGCAAGGCTACCGCTCTGTGCCTAGAGTCAAGTCAAAGGGCCTAATTCTATCTGGGGCTGAACACCCTGCACTTCCATTTACTTCAGTGGGAGTCAAGAGTACTCATCACACAGAAGGTGCTCGCTGCCTCTTTGAACTGAACTGAAGAGTGCCATCCCAATCATTAGCATAATAACAAATTTCCAGGCATACCAACATGTTAGTTCTGCGATTTTTACAGGATACAATCCTGCAAGGTGTTGAATGCCCTCCTGCATCTTGGGACCAGAGGATGCTGACTGCCTTGCAGACAGGCCACACCTCTTAACAGAGGCTTTACAATTACTGGATGTCTTATTCTGTTTGCATCGATAGGCCAAGGGAAAAAATGTTTCTATGCACCTTGGAAAATAAAAATCTTCCAGCCCATGAGAAAAATTTGGTGGAGAAAAGAGTTGGTTCCAATGAGACCAATAATATGTTTATAGCTAGTTGCTTGAAATCATAGGGAAAAAGACACTTAATAACCAATTCAAAGAGTTTTAATTTCAATTGAGTTTGACTGTAAGCAATTCTGGCCACACAGTGCCCTGCGTCAGATGTCTGCACAGTACCCAGTACACGGTGGTCTGGATACTGTTTGGAGGACTGGATGATATAACAACAACAACAACAACAACAACAAAGCAGTAACACCAATAACAAAGCTCCCTGGGGGTTGGACAAGTTTAAAGTTCTTGAATCTGGGCTAATATATCAGGACTGACATCACAACTCAAAGGCCTGGCAACTCCCCTCTTTGTTATTTCTAAATCAACATTAGCATCTCATAGATGAATTTCCAGTTTTCTCTGTATGTGGGGCAGCCCACTATCCTGGCAATAAGAGTTTTATGTTACCACATGGGACACCCAAGATTAAATAAGAAAAAGGCTCCTGCTACAAAATTCAGCTCTAGCTTTCACAAAAAACCCATATGGTTTGGAATCATCTTGATCTGAGTTACCATTCAGCCTTTAAAGCACTGATTCTCAACCAGGGTGCCTTGAGATATTTTCAAGGGTGCCTCAGGCCACACAATGTCAGCACTGTTAGGTGTGCAAACACAACTCCCAAAATAAACCCAGAGATTTCAAATAGGAATCGCTAGCGATAAAAACATACTGACCCATTGTGGTCTTTCTGAGTTCTTTGTAACAAAAGAAGTGCTCTATTTTTGTGTAGGCAAAAAATGCATAAAAATTATAAGCTGGCATTTTCTGAGAGGTGCCTCGAGTTTATCAAGAGGTGCCTTGAGTCTATCTAGGAGTATCTCAAATCTAAAAAGGTTGAGAACCAGTGCCTTAAAGCAGGGGTGTCAAACATGGTGAGTGGGCCAGATCCAGTCCATGAAGCCCTATGAGATCTGGCCCATGGGTCTCAGACTGACCCTGCATGCTGCATGCAGTGTCTGGAGCCAGTCTGCCACACAGGCTTTGCTTCACACAGGGGACTGGCCCCTTTGCACTGGCTTTGGGGCCAGTCTGGATTGGGCTGCGCTGGAGTCAGTGCAAAGGAACACCCCAATGCAGTGTGTACCATGTGCCACCCCTCTGCACCACTTGCAGTGTGTGCAGCTAGTCCAGCTCTGCCTACTGCATGCACCAGACCCATGCCAGGGCTCTCCTGCACACAGCACAGGGGGCCAGTGTGGGATGCCTGCTGCATGCATCACCCTACTAGGCTGGTCCTACACATTGGCTCCAGCATGTACAGACAGCCTGGAGCCCAATCTGAACTGGACTGGTCCCACCTACAACCGTTCACCAATGACACCTTCATCAAAGGAAGTCCTGCTCACTGTCCACTCTTAGATGATGGCTAATATTATATGATACCATGAACAGTCACAAAGAGGAGCCTGGGTTATATGGCTGATGCAACAAACTTCAGATAGCGGTTGGCAATGTTTTTTTTATTTCACAGGAAGTATGGAGATGTGGCCTTTGCTGAATATACTTCTTGTAACCCTGAGAGTCCTCCTCTGCTTTCAAGCTTAAACTTGCCCTCATCCTTAAACTTGCCTCCAGGGAGCCGAGTGAATGGAGCCTCACGAACAGGCTGCACATACAGGTGCACTCCTGGACCCAGCACGCAAGTTAGCACGGGAGTTCACAGGAGGAGGGCGAGCAGGAGGGCTCGAGGCCCTACCTGTGAGCCCCCCAGGGTAGACAGTCCCAGCCATAGCCAGTCCACCAGTGGTATGACGGATGGGCACGCACTGTAACCCGAGCGCTTCAGAGGCCTCCACCCAGACGGGGCCCATGGTTCCAGGCTCCACGTGGACGGAACCACAGGCTCTCGGCTGCAGGGGCTGCCTGTTGCTTTTTCAGGCTCTGGGGCCCGAGAGCATGCCCGTGGGGTCTGCTCCCTACTGGGGTCTCCGGTGTGCCAACTGGAGGAGCTCCAGGCCACAGTCCAGAAACTATGTTTTATCAGGGATTGTGAGCAGGAGATCAACTCCTACTGCCAGGCCCTTCTTCCCCAGGACTGGGGAGGACTCGAGGACCTCCCAGGCTGTCCAGCCCAGGGGTTGGATCAAGGTGGTCAAGGGCCCCAAGATGCACCGCACCAAGGCCCCCCGCACCGCTGGAGTTTTGAAACAGGTACGAACCTCTTGCAGCCCCAGAAGAGCCTGCCAAGCTGCCAGCTCCCGCAGACAACACGGGCACTACTGTAGCTACCGCCCCCATTCTCCCCAAGACCAAAACACAAAGTGTTTGTCATGGGAGACTCCATCCTGAGGGGGACTGAGGGGGCAATCTGCTGCCCCGACCCCTTCCCAGGAGCCCACATCCGAGACATTGCGGTGAAGATCCCTGAACTCCTCCAGCCCACTGACCACTACCTTATGCTCCTCATCCATGTGGGCACTAATGACAAGGCTTGGAGCGCTCCCAGCCGGGTCATGAGGTGCTACAGGGATTTGGGAGCGGGGCTAAAGGGGTTGGGGGCGCAGGTGGTGTTTTCTTCGATCCTCCCAGTCTCGGGCTATGGGCTAAGGAGGGAGAAGAGAATCCAGGTAGTGAACCAAAGACTGCGGCACTGGTGTCATCGTGAAGGCTTTGGCTTCCATGACCACAGTCTGCTCTTTGGTGAGAAAGGCAGTGAGCTGCTGGGAAGGGATGGCCTCTACCTCTCTCCGCTGGGGAGGAGGCTCTTCTCAGCCAGACTGGCTGACCTGCTCCACCGGGCTTTAAACTCAGCCCGCCGGGGGATGCGGGGACTACTGCCACTGCTGGCCCACTGAGCAGCCCTTGCAAAGCCAGCAGGCCAAGGCACTTAAGGGAGACCACCCCTGGCCCAGCCCTGGAACGAACTGTAAGCAAGGGGACCCCTGCATGCCTATACATAAATGCCAGGAGCTTGGGGAACAAACAGAGGAACTTGCTCTCCTGCTAAATGCAAAAAACTATGATGTCATAGGGATAATGGAAACCTGGTGGGACTCCATCCATGACTGGACCACGGGTATAGACGGCTATACCCTGTACAGGAGGGGTCGAGTAGACAAAAGGGGTGGGGGTGTAGCTCTCTACATCAAGGAAAGCTACGCAACCCTGCAAGCCGACATTGGCACCCACACTGGACTTGAGACCCTCTGGGTTAAAATCCGTGGGGAACACGGCACAGGGGATACTATGGTGGGAGTCTACTACAGACCCCCTACCCAGGGATAAGACCTTAACCAGGAGTTTGCCAGGGAATTGGCTGAGGCCGTGCACTCCCGGTGTATGGTTGTCATGGGAGATTTTAAGCACCCAGACATCTCATGGGAGGAGTGCTCAGCCAAATCTGAGCAGTCGCAAAGCTTTCTCTCGTGCGTGGATGACCTCTATCTGATGCAGGAAGTCTACGGGCCGACTAAAGGTAAAGCGCTGCTCGACCTGGTACTGGCAACCGGGGACGAACTAATCAGCGACCTAATGACTGAAGGGAAGCTGGGTGACACTGACCGTGAGCTGATCACCTTCACCATCTGCCGTAAAGCTGGCAAGTCAGTGTGTAATACAGAAGTCCTTGGCTTCAGGAAAGCTAGCTTTGACAAGCTCAGGAGGCTCATCAGTGAGGCCCTAAAGGGCCACAACCCAAAGGGGAGGGGAGTTCAGGACGAGTGGTTGCTCCTCAAGGGAGTGATTCTGGATGCGCAAGCAAAGTCTATCCCGTCTTGGAGAGAAGGCAGCAAAAGGGCACAGCAGTCCCCATGGCTCTTCAGGGAACTAGTGGATCTCCTGTACCTTAAAGGAAGACCTGCAAAGGATGGAGGACTGGAACCACCACTAAGGAGGAATACTCTGCTCTGGTCGACCTGCAAAGAGCAAACCAGGAAAGCCAAGGTTGCGACGGAACTCCAGCTAGCTACAAATATTAAGGACAATAAAAGGTCCTTTTTCAGATATGTGGGGAGCTGGAGGAAAAGCAAGGGTAACGTTGGACCCCTGCTAAACCAGATGGGACAACTGACAACCGATGCCCAGGAAAAATCAAACTTGCTAAATGGGTACTTTGCATCAGTTTTTCACCAGTCCCATGGGACGCCCCTGCCCACTGCGAGACAGGGAGGCCCAGGTGAGGAAGATTCCTTGCCCTCCATCGAAGCTGACCTCATGAAGGAACACCTTGACAGGCTGGATACCTTCAAGTCAGCCGGCCCTGATAGTTGACACCCAAGGGTACTCAGGGAGCTGGCAAGCATCATAGCTCAGCCCCTGGCACGGATCTTTGAGAACTCCTGGCACTCTGGTGAAGTGCCCGACGATTGGAAGAGGGCCAATGTGGTGCCTCCCTTTTTTGAAGATAGGCAAGTAGATCCAGCAAACTACGGGCCCATCAGTCTGACCTCTATCTTGGGGAAGGTCTTGGAAAAGATTATCAAAGAGGCCATCCTATACAGGCTAGCTGACAGCAATATCCTGAGGGATACCCAGCACGGGTTTGTTGTGGGTAGGTCTTGCTTGACTGATCTCAGTTCCTTTTATCAGCAGGTGACCTATCACCTGGACAAGGGGGAAGAGATTGATGTCATATATCTTAACTTTAAAAAAGCCTTCGATCTGGTATCCCGTGATCACCTCTTGGCAAAACTGGCGAACCGTGGCCTCAACCTCACCACAATCCGCTGGCTGGGGAATTGGCTCCGTGGCAGGACCCAGAGGGTGGTGGTTGACAGAAGTCAATTGTCATGGTGCGCTGTGACCAGTGGGGTCCCTCAAGGCTCTGTCCTAGGGCCTTTACTTTTTAACATCTTCATCAGCGATGTAGACATTGGTGTCAGAAGCGGACTGGCCAAGTTTGCCGACAACACCAAACTCTGGGGTAAAGCATCCACACCTGAGGACAGGAGGGTGATCCATGCAGATCTTGACAGAGTCATGAAATGAGTGGATGAGAACCTGATGGTGCTTAACACTGAAAAATGCAAGGTTCTCCACCTTGGAAGGAAAAACCTGCAGCATGCTTATAGGCTTGGCAGTGTTACACTGATTAGCACTAGAGATGAAAGGGACTTGGGGGTCATGACTGACCACAAGATGAACATGAGCCTTCAGTGTGATGCTGCGGCTAGTAAAGCAAGCAAAATGCTGGCTTGCATCCATAGATGCTTCTCAAGCAAATCCCGGGACATCATTCTCTTGTTGTATTAAGCCTTGGTGAGGCCGCAGCTGGAGTACTGCATCCAGTTTTGGTCTCCACAATTCAAAAAGGATGTGGTGAAGCTTGAGAGAGTTCAGAGGAGAGCCATGCGCATGATCAGAGGTCAAGATAACAGACCTTATGACGAGAGGCTGAGAGTCATGGGACTCTTCCATCTGGAAAAGCGCAGGGTCAGGGGCGATCTGGTGGCCACCTATAAGTTTATTAGGGGTGTTCACCAGGATCTGGGGGAACGTCTGTTCACCAGGGCGCCCTAAAGGATGACAAGATCGAATGGTCACAAACTCCTCTGTGACCGTTTCAGGCTAGACATAAGGAAGAAATTCTTTAATGTCTGAGCCCCCAAGGTTTGGAATAGATTGCTGCCGGAGGTTCAAGTATCCACTTTGAACGCCTTCAAGACATGTTTAGAAGTTTATCTTGCTGGGATCCCATGACCCCTGCTGACTTCCTGCCCCTGGGATCCTCCGGGGTCCCTTCTAGCCCGAATGTCTGTGAAATCTATGAAATCCTATCCTGCACTGTGGCCACCATTTTTCTAGGTGAGGCTGATAGGATGTGACCTCCCATCTCAATCCACCTAACAAATGCCTTAGGCAGCAAAAAAGGTGTAGGTAAAGCACTTCCTATTGTACTCTCTGAGCCCCAGCCACTGCCAGAAGCAAGGGGAAAAAGTCCAGAACTCAACTTGGGTGTTGCAGGGAATTACGGTAGCTGTAATTACTGTTGTAATAGTTCTGTCCTATTATAGTAATAGTAATCAGTGGGCACATCTACGCAAGATGCTGACTGTACAGTTGCCAAATAATTCTGCGCAGTAGCGCATCACAGCACAGACAGTGTTAATACATTACTGCACAGTATTATTAGGCTACTGCACAGTAGCGTCACTTAAAAGACATTCGCCCTTGCTACTGTGCAGTAACTGCTTATACAAGTACTAAATAAATGTGCAGTAGTGTCTTGTGTAGACATGCCCAGTAAATACCTAATGCAGAGCTCAGCTGAAAGACCCTTCATTCATTTTGATGGCTGCTAGATCAGATTCTGAGGCATCATTTGCAAGTCACGATAAACTACTAAGCATCATGATTGGATTGGCACAATTTGTATTTTGTTTCTCATTTGGTATAAGGTGAGCCTGAAGTTCTTGCTAACCTCGCATTTTCTTTTTCTGTGTCCTTTG